>NC_071098.1:3097500-3182500 GCF_027358695.1 Spea bombifrons | reverse complement strand
ACCCTTTGGCCATCTAGCTGAGCTCGGACCTTAGCCAGACTGCACTGAAATAAAGCAAATACAGTTAAATCCTGTTTAATACAAATGGTGTTATTTTACCATTAAATATCTAAATATGATTTTTTTTACCAGTTTTAGTGAAGCCTTTAGATATCATCTTTAAGATATTTTCTGTTGATAAATAAAAAAAATTCAGCAGCTGATCTTCAAAGCTACCGCTTTCTTTAACACAATTCTTTTTTTTTTATTATTAATATCTAAATAAAATATGTTTCGGTGGTAATAAAAAATGCATAAATGTCACATCGGGTGGCGCACAAAATAGTTTTATCTTTTTATCCCGCTGAATAAGCACTGAGCAGCTCACCTGAACCTGTCTAGGCTGACACCGCAATGTTTGCTAAATTGGACCATCAAACGCTAATCTTCCCACATTCCCCAGAAAAAAAAAAAACACAATTGTTGTTGTTTTTTTGTTTTTTTTTTATAGACATCAGCAAATTTCTAAGAAAAAAGAAAAACTCAATGATACGCCTGACAGAAATAAAAAAAGGGCTGCGTAAAATGCTGGCGCTATGTAAATAAAATATAATAATAATACGATTTAAAGTTAGTGTGAAATGATTTAAATTTCAGCAACATTGGGCTGAAAAATATATTTTTTTCCTTTGAGGAATCCACCACGAGAGCAGCCATCTTAACTTCCTAGTCTCTACGTAATTATTCCTCCCCATTACGTTATCTCTCCACTAGTCAGTTGCTGATTGTTGTTGTTTGGTCCAGGCAGCCTTTGTAAGAATCGATAAAGTTTTATGTTCTGAAACCCATGGAGCGCCGCGGCAGAATTAATTCTTGAAGGAGCAATAATATGGACAACCATTAATATTTGGAACGTAGCAATGGTAACCAACTGTCAAAAAAAAAAGTCCAGCTGAGCATTGTGGGAGTTGGACATGGCATGGTGGCGCTGGACATTTTGAGATTATCGTGTTAAAGACATAAATAATATATTTTAAAAATATCTTTTTCTCTCGTTTAATCAGTAAAGTGCAGGTGCTTTACGGCGGGACCGATCTCTTTGACTACGAAGTGAGGACCACCTTCAACAATGACATGATGTTAGCGCTTATTAGCAGCAGTTGTATAGCTGTGTTGGTCTACGTCCTTACTTCCTGGTCAGGTGCGTCTTCTCTTTCCTGTCTCCGCGCCGCACGTTCACGGCAGATTCCGTACAGACACCGTCGTTCAAAAGTTTGGGGTCACTCAGCTGTTTTCTTGGAAATCAAGGACATTTCTGGCTGTAACATAAATTACAAAAGGGTCTTCTAACCATCAGTTAGCCTTTTAAACTTGGATCAGCGAACACAACGTGCCATTGGGACACAGGAGTGATGGGAGTGATAAAGGGCCGTTGGAACACAGGAGTGATGGGAGTGATAAAGGGCCATTGGAACACAGGAGTGATGGGAGTGATAAAGGGCCGTTGGAACACAGGAGTGATGGGAGTGATAAAGGGCCATTGGAACACAGGAGTGATGGGAGTGATAAAGGGCCATTGGAACCCAGGAGTGATGGGAGTGATAAAGGGCCATTGGAACACAGGAGTGATGGGAGTGATAAAGGGCCACTGGAACACAGGAGTGATGGGAGTGATAAAGGGCTATTGGAACACAGGAGTGATGGGAGTGATAAAGAGCCTCTGTACGCCCATGAAGTTATTCTATTAAAAATCAGCCGGTTCCGGCTACAATATTTATTTACAACCGTAACCCGGTCTGCGCTGGATTTCTGATCCATTTCATGTTATTTTATTGGACAAAATCTGCTTTTCTTTTTTAGGTGACCCCAAACTTTTGAACTCTTGTGTACAGTAAATACTATAACTTTTCTACATTTGAGTAGATCCACTTTAAGGAGAAAAGTGACAGCTTTAATATACATAAATTAGGCTAAATAAATGAAGTTTCAAGTGTTGATCCTTAAAAAGGTTAATCCAGATTTTCATCCTTTTTCGCTTTAGATGTCTCGTTTTGGACTCTCGTATTCATACATAATGTTTTTTTTCCATGCAGCTTTCCTGTCCTTTTTCGGGATCGCCAGCATCGGCCTGAGCTGTCTCGTGGCTCTTTTCTTATACCACGTGGCCTTTGGTATTCAGTATCTTGGCATCCTCAATGGGGTGGCTGCCTTTGTTATTGTAGGAATTGGTAAGTAAACAGTATATTTTTTTCTCTGTATGACCTCAAGAGGTGGGTATGACATCATAGCTCTGTGTATAGCAATAAGGACGGCGGCGGTGGTTGTGGTGGGACAACTGGGAGTGCTGTCCTCATCAGGCCTAGGTCAAGGATATTTCTGGCTGAAACATAATTGCAAAAGTGTTTCTAACCATCAATTATCCTTTTAAACTTAAATTTGGATCTGCAAACACAATGTGCCATTGGAACCCAGGAGTGATGGGAGTGATAAAGGGCCATTGGAGCACAAGAGTGATGGGAGTGATAAAGGGCCATTGGAACACAGGAGTGATGGGAGTGATAAAGGGCCCTTGGAACACAGGAGTGATGGGAGTGATAAAGGGCTATTGGAGCACAGGAGTGATGGGAGTGATAAAGGGCCATTGGAACACAGGAGTGATGGGAGTGATAAAGGGCCTCTGGACACCTATGATTCCATTAAATTCCATCAGTTGTTTCCAGCTACAATAATCATTTACAGCATTAACCCCGTCTGCGCTGCATTTTTGATCCATTTCATGTAATTTTAATGGGAAAAATGGACAAAATGTGCTTTCCTTAAAAACAGCGAGAAAATTGCAAAGTGACCCCAAACTTGTGAATGTTAGTGTGTGTGAATGTATATATATAACATGTACTATATTTGACTTTGTAATGAGCACAGTAACATGTTAGATCAGTATCTTTATTTTTTTACTTTTTCCCTCTGAAATATTTCTGGGAAACGTTTCTCTGTTCTTGAGAAAATCAAATAAAAGCAGGGATGTATTTTCTGTGCTTTTATTGAACTCCTATGTGACTGTTTTCAATTTTCTCTTTATCTTGTACTGTAGCTTTATGAGTTACCTGTTCTAGTTTCTTTGTGGTGTGAACTTTCATGAACAAAATCCACTTAGACCTTGAATTTCGTTAGAGATCTTTTTTTTCTCTCGTTTAACAAGCAAATTCCAGAAAAGAAAAAAAAAGATATACAAGGAGAATGGTAGATAACTGGAACAGCCTCCCAGCAGAAGTGGTAGAGGGTAATACAGTGAGGGTATTAAACATGCGCGGGATAGACATATGGCTCCTGAATCTAAAACGAGACCAACGACTGATTAAGGTTTGAGTTGTTACAGCGGGAGAAACATTCCACTGATTGTATCGCGGAGAATTTGTTTTAGAATCGCCCGTATTCTATCTGTTATTAATTTGATACATTTTGTCTTTTTTGTAGGAGTCGATGATGTTTTTGTGTTTATAAACACGTATCGGCAGGCCGATCACATCAAAGACCCTCAACTCCGTATGATCCACACCGTTCAAACCGCGGGGAAAGCCACGTTCTTTACCTCTTTAACCACAGCTTCCGCTTACGCCGCCAACATCTTTTCTCAGGTTACTCTCCCTCTCTCCCTCTCTCCCTCTCTCTCTCTCCCTCTCTCCCTCTCTCCCTCTCTCCCTCTCTCTCTCTCTCTCTCTCTCATTGAATGGGGGAGGTTATTGTTGAACTAGATGGGGGTTTAGAGAGTTTTTATATATTCATTCTATATGAAGACGCATTAAATCTTCATTTCTCAGTTTTTTTCCTACTTGTTCTGCAGATTCCCGCAGTCCATGACTTCGGCCTGTTCATGTCTCTGATCGTCTCGTGCTGTTGGGTGGCTGTTTTGTTCATTATGCCAGCGGCTCTGGGAATTTGGGCTGCCTACATATCTCCATTGGAAAGCATGTGCCATGCCAAGTGAGTCGAACAGATTCTTTTAGACCTCTTTACATTATTGGCTAGCTTTTTGTGCCCTTAGGTAGCAAAAAATTCACCCATATCTGAAAACCGGGGGGGGGGGGATTTCAGCCACGTCTCTCCGTCCTTCATTCTTGTCTTCACTCATATATGTTGTTTTAATGTTAGGGGTATAATTGTGCGAGTTTCATGTGAGGACATGCAAGTTAAAATTGCGTTACCTGTAGCTCACACAGTTTAAGATCAGTGAATGTGCGAGTTGTTTTGCAAGAGTTGGCATATGAGGTCATCAGAGGTGGGCTAATTACCTTCCTAGTCGGTGAGAAATGGTAAACGTGGCACAATATCACATGATTAAAGAGCTATTTCTGGGAAGGGCATTCAACGTTCAACAGTAGGTTGAACAGCACCTTTCAAATTGAGTCTTTTCCGTACTACTAAATTTAGTAACCTTTCATTGTTCACAAAATTACTTTCATAATATATTTTTAAAATAGATGTACTGAAGGAATTAACCCTTCCCCCTCCCCAAAACAGAAACCTACCATGAACAAGTGTGAGCTGTGCTGCCGATGCTGAGTTTCTGCTGTAAATGTATATATTGTACGGGTAGAATTTCATTATGTGGCCCAATGCCAATTACACCATTACGTTGCAGAAATCTTCATGTTTTCTCAGTCGTCTTGAGTTTCTTCCTACTTAATGTCCTGTTCTACTGCCAAGCGAGTTATTAAAAAAAAACAACAACTCTGAAGCTCTTATAATGCCTTAGAGGATTCTACTTAAAATCTCAAAATGGAATGTAAATGGGTTTCCATCACGCTCGCTTGTTTTTGACTTCTTTCTGAAAAAAAAATGATGTAATTCACTGGAGAGGCTACCGCTAGCATCTTTTTTTTTCAGTTGTAGTGAAAAGTGTCTGAAGACGAACAGTCTGGACGTATATGAGGACCTTCCTCCAGACACGTCGCCCAGGCCCGTCCATGGTGACATTCATTACCTGGACGATGACATCCCTCTTTTGACCGTAGAAGATGACCCTGGTAGGTTAATCATACGACGTCGATACAGGAGGCCTTGTGAATATTGTTGCCGGTGGTGACTATGATACCCTCGGTGTAATTAATGAAATGGCTAGAAGGATGCATACAGATGTGGTGGTGGGTGGCTGGCCAGTGGAGGGGCACCAACCAAAGTGGGCTACACTTTTCGGACGTCTACCAGATATGGAAAGTTCTTCAGACAGGTGTGATGACCCAAACATGATGAGGAGGCATTTTTAGTTGACTTGGCTGCTCTCTTTCTGAGAAGTATGACTGGCGTGTGACGGGCTTTAAATGACTGGTAATCTTCGTCGGCTGTATTATGAAATGTACAAGATGATTCTTTCAAAGTTCTGGTGGACTAACGTTATGTCTATGTTCGCCTTTTGAGGGTCGCTTGACCTGGGTGACGTGCCTCTGGTTTCCGTGCTGCCAGACACAGTGGACCAAAAGACGGAGGCAGACAGAAGAGATCCGGTGATTAGGTGGCTACAAGCCATTCTGCACCATTGTGTCCTGTGGACAACTACCAAAGGTCGGCATATCACTGTAGGTAAGAAATACTATCCAGAGAAACAAGTCCTGGGATTTAATGCAGAAGCTCCCACTCCTCGAGAGCCACTTCGGTTACCATACATAATACCTGTAGGATGTTGCCACCATCGTCCCTGGTAGAACCTTTGCTTTCAGGCAGGGAAACAGTTTCTTCACATGTTGTTCAACTCATACAGTTGCCACTTTTTTAGACTCGTAAGAGCTTACATGGAATAAGTCATGCTGGATCAAACTAGCAGCAGCCGACATTTGCCTCCCAGTATTTTTTTGTCCCGTTCTTGTGTTTCAGGTTTTTTCGTGGCGGTCCTTGTTCTCTCCATAGCCTTCGCAGCTCATCTTCGTCCTGCCAGTCGAGCCCCTGTTTTGTTCCGGCCAGATACCAACATACAGCTCCTTCTGGACCTCAAATACAACCTAAGTGCGGAGGGAATATCTTGTGTGACATGCTCAGGTATGGCTTCATTTTTTATTTTTTTTAAAACACTGTTTGTTGGGCATTCAGAGTAAGCATTGGGCTTTTGTACAACGTTATCATAGACTTTAGGAGAGGGCTTCATATTTGCTTCCTTTTCTGGTCTTTTCTTACTGAATTTCCTAAATAGCTGAACCCAGAAGGACACATCACTGGTCAAATACCGCAACGTTGACACAAGTGATATTTCTACACAACATTTCTACATTTTGTAACAGTGCGTGAACGCTCAGAAAAATACGGATGCCGAACCTGAAATGTATCTGGTTTTATGTATAAATAAATGAATAAATACATATAAATAGACATAATTCAACAGGGAAGTATAGAAAAAAAGGGATTAAGAGCATTATCTCCATTCCAGAAATCTACAAAAGGTCATATCATGAAGGCTGTCAGATCTACAAGGTCATTACTTCTCTTCCAGATGGTTCTATAGAGAATATCAATTTAGAATGATATTCATTTACACCGCATAATGCGTGGCTCATTGAGATGTCCTGCACACGTCAATCATCTACACATTATATGATGTAAATATATGGAATGATTGGATCATTTTTGTCTTTGTTCACGTGGCCTTCAAGAGAATCTTCGTACAAAACTGGTCCTCTGAGAGCGTAGAGTAGAATGAGGAGTTTACTAGCAGTCGGAATAGAATGCAAATTATTGCAGCGATGGGAAGGAAAAAGCCTTTGTCTAACGCCGATTCAATTAAAGAGACCGTCTATTCAAAATGAGGGCGTGCCATCGTATAAAAACTCTTTCCAAGTGATCTATACGTTCCGTTCACCAATCCTACAGATGGAAATAGACTGTTATGAAGAGCGACTCCACCAATGGTGTTCAGCGGCTGCTTTTTCCGCAGCCCCCTATGGGCACCACAAGCCCGTTCACGGACTCCGGTATTTTTTTAGGGACCCCTTTAATGGTTACCCTGCCTGATGTGTAGGACATGACTTCCCTTTTTGAGCTCAGATTGTGTTCCGAGTTCTTTTCGACGTGATACATTGACAAGCGTTTGGGGAGATGACCTTCTTCTTAAATCAGACGCGCTCTCCGGCCCGACGGAAGTAAAAGGTTAGCTCTTGAACGCTTGTCAATATTACATTTAGTCGGACCGCTCAAGCACACAAGAGAATGACAGAGATGCTGTCTTCCTGCAACGAGAGGAGCGCTAAGATTTCATTCAGGTTGAAAATAGAATGAAAGAGATGCCGTAGAAAAAGATTCGATGCACAGGCATCCTTTTAGGTGACAGAGAATGAAGGTATTTAAAGGGGGGTTAAAAGCCGGGTAAAGTCTTTAAAAAAACATAAAACAGCCTCTTTTTTTTGAGCGGTCACCACGCCAAAATCTTCATCGTTTCCATATATTTGGACAGTCACCCAGCCGACAAGAAAACAACCACATTTCATGACGCTGGAATATCTGACTTTCTAAGGAGTTTTCTACTGGACAGAAACAATGTAATAGCTGGCTAGCGGTCACAGAATCTCGACACGTCAAATCATTCCAAAACGATTCATTCCGATTTTGTTGTAATTGCAACGTTTGAGACGAGAAACATTGTATCGCTTTAAACTCACTTTATTTCTTTTGTAAATTCCACTTTGTTAAAACGCAGTTTCCTGTTTCGGAAAATCAATGTTCAGGATCAATGCGTCTCTGGGGGGGGGGGGTGTTATTACAGGTGGGGGGGGCTGTGTTTTAAAATATTGTTTTAAAATATTGATGAGCGGCGATCTCCCTCCCCAAAGAATGATAACGCTGACACGGCACGCGACGTAAAGCTAATAAAAATGGGCACCCCTCACTGTATTAGCCTCTACCACTTCTGCTGGGAGGCTGTTCCATTCAGTCTGTCTTTTGGTCCCAAATCCCCTTGTCCCTCTTTGCCACCCAATATCAGCGTAAAATGTGAAAGGTAAGACATGGCCCTGAAGCGCGTTGTATCGTCTCTCTTGTCATCGATCTGGTTGCAGCGTCTCTGATGTTTCTGGCCGGGTGTTTCATGTTTGCTCTTAATCCGCGTTCGATGTTGGAATTTTTGCTGACGCTCCGTTTAAAGACTCCCTCTGTAACAGATGGCCCGGTGTCCTCGCGGTTCATTCATCACCGCTTTTATCTTAATTCATTCAATTAGAATTGTTTATCACGTGATTCTATTTGCATAACGTCAGACACATTTGTAACGTAATCTAAATCTCAGGGCAGATTCTCGGGGCGATACATTCTGGAGCCGTCTCCTTCCTATTCTCCCTGCTGGGGTATTTTGGACTCCCAGTTGGTGCTTTTGCTCCCAGTATGTTATGGTTGATCTCCCTGCTTGAATGCAGGTGACTCGATTCAGTGTACCTTTAAATAATGACAAGTCAAGGTTTCCATGACGACCGGTATTAGAGCCATTTGGGTAACACAATGTTCACAATGGGCTTTTAAAGGGTTAATACTTTCAGAGAAAGTTCGCAGGTATGATTATTTATTTAGTATCCCCGGGGGCCACAGCTGGCCCTGCACTCTCTCTGTCTGTCTCGCTCTCTCTCTCTCTCTCTGCTTCCTGAAACGCAAGGAGGAGAATGCAAAGTGAACGGAGACGGGCATTGGGGAGAAACTCTCCCGTCGTCTGCGACGTCGCAATAGCGGCGTCCTGTAATTATTGGATTCTATATAGTGCGGGTGCATCCTATACAGTGTCTTTAGATTCTATACAGTGTCCTGACATTCTATATAGTGAGGGGGCATATTATATAGTGTCTTGGCATTCTATATTGTGAGGGTGCATCCTATACAGTGTCGGGGCATTCTATACAGTGTTTGGGTATTCTATATAGTGTCGGGGCATTCTATACTGCAGAGTGCCAAAGCATTCTGTACAGTATATAAGATGAGAGTTGGTACCGTGTTAGCCGTAGAATTACAGGAGACAAGTGGAGTTTGAATGATACCTTTATTGGCTAACTGAGTAAGTATAGATAGCAAGCTTTCAACAACCTGACCCCGTTAGAGTTGTGAATACCTCCTGACACCTCCTTTTATGACTCCAATCCACCTCTGATTTTAACACTGTTGACCGATCAAAGAACCTTGTCTTGGACATTTTGATGTTATCTGCTTCCCAATTGTAACCATGCTATTTGACTGATACTTAAAGAGAGGTTTTTCACATTATTGTGTAGATATTCTATACAGTGTCGGGGCCTTCTCCATAGTTCCCTGTATAGTTCTGTATAGTTCCGTGTTGTCCAATTGATTATATCTCTAATTCCTGACTGTTTGGGGCAGGCCTGTTCCAGGAGAAGCCCCGCAGCCTTCAAAACAACATCCGCACCTCTTCCGAGAAGAAGAAGAGAGGCTCCCTGTCCCAGTGGAACTCGAGAGGCTCCAGCGAGGCCGGACACCAGGGTCGGTATTAGAATTGTTATGTGCGCTGTTTAGGTGACAGGGTCCTTTAATCTTTTTCAGAACCACAGCATTAATCAGATGTATTTTTAGGAAGAAAATCCACACTGGAAAATAAATCACCCGGTCTTAGTGCTTGGATTCTGTATTATGGCGGCCAGGTCATTAAACATTGGGGTTAAGTTGTAATTCAGAGAGCGCTGTGGACTCTCCCGCTCTCCCCCGCTCTCCCGCTCTCCCCTGCTCTCCCGCTCTCCCAGCCCCCCGCCTCGTCTCCGCTCTTGTTAGGATCAGACGGTGGGTTATTTGCATAGAGCTTCTGCCCAACGTGTAATTGTGGTTTTAGCTCTAATTGCATAATGATACGGGGCCGGATTCCATCCGCCAGCTGCTCACCAGCGGAACGCGAAACAAAACACAAAGCAAACCCGAGAAAAGCTCGAGTGAATGAAAAATCCACCGAATATTCCACCGAACCGCACAAAAGAGCAACGGTGCACAGAATGCACCACGGAACTCACTGATAGATATATACATAGATATATATATATACACTACTGTTTCTGACGATCAATTAACCTTTTAAAATGGATTAACGAACACAACGTGCCATTGGAACACAGGAGTGATGGGAGTGATAAAGGGCCATTGGGACACAGGAGTGATGGGAGTGATAAAGGGCCGTTGGAGCACAGGAGTGATGGGAGTGATAAAGGGCCATTGGAACACAGGAGTGATGGGAGTGATAAAGGGCCATTGGAACACAGGAGTGATGGGAGTGATAAAGAGCCATTGGAACACAGGAGTGATGGGAGTGATAAAGGGCCATTGGAACACAGGAGTGATGGGAGTGATAAAGGGGCATTGGAACACAGGAGTGATGGGAGTGATAAAGAGCTATTGGAACACAGGAGTGATGGGAGTGATAAAGGGCCATTGGAACACAGGAGTGATGGGAGTGATAAAGGGCCATTGGAACACAGGAGTGATGGGAGTGATAAAGGGCCATTGGAATGCAGGAGTGATGGGAGTGATAAAGGGCCATTGGGACACAGGAGTGATGGGAGTGATAAAGGGCCTCTGTACACCATGTAGAGATTCCATTAAAAATCAGCCGTTTCCAGCTACAATAGTCATTTCCAACATTAACCCCGTCTGTGCTGGATTTCTGATCCATTTCATGTTATTTTATTGGACAAAATCTGCTTTTCTTTCAAAAACAAGAACATTTATACGCACAAGTATTTTTGGGAGGGGATTTCATACGCATCTTCCGATCTTCCGCTATATCAGCTTTAAGTGTCTTTATACTCTTTTATTTCCTAGATCTGCAAAGAACTGTGTATATCACAAAGTGTAAATGGGCAGGACGCCTAACGGTCTACAGATTGTCCTTTAATGCCACCGCTCCGTCACCCTGGCAGCCGGCCCTCCCCGGAGAGGATGAAGTTACCTCGTTTCAGGTGAGGAGGGCAGACGAAAGCAATAATCTCTGCCGGTGTTCATCGATGAATGGCTTGTTCTGTGTATCGAAAGAGCCTCTGAATCGGGCAACGCAGCTCATATATATATATATTATTTATTGTTTTATATACTGCCATCAAATTCCATGCCGCTGTACATATATTATAATAATATATATATGAATATTTGTCAGGTTTTTGAGCAAAAAAACAACCTGTCAAAATTAACCGCGGCATCTGAAGTGACGCCATCGCACCCGCAACTAAAGTAAATATATAATATTTTAATATATAATATAAATATAATATATAATAATTTAATAATTCAGCTTTATTAAGCGTTATGCGTATTGTGCACTCGTGGAACCTTTATGCATCACCTCCTGGTGCTTTAGATAATTACTGCAAACCGACATCTTTTTAGTAAAAAAAATCATATTAATAAAAAAAACCCCGGACATCCGCGGCCCCCGCCGTTCTCTGCACTGCTCGCTCCTCGGTTACAGAAGAGTTTCCAATAATTTCCGTCTTCTACTTCTATTTACATTCAGCCGTTCAGAGTCTGCGATACGGGGCGGAATACTTTAGATTTTAGCTTTTTAGGACGGGCGATTGTGACAGCGCAGAGTAGATAAAGATGGTTTTTCGGCAGACGTTGAAGTCGCCGAGCCCTTATAGGCAGCTCACGTATCTCTCCGTATCGTGTGAGCGGCGGTCTCGCTGCGGATCGAGCAGATGGGGACGCGTGGAAACGCTGGGAGGCGGCAGCAGATTCCTAGGTTTTAGAGTTCTATAATAAGTCAGGTATTGGCAGCCAAGTCAGCTGCGGGCATATTCACTAACATTCAAATACTCGCTAACGAGTGCACGTGGAAAAACCAAAAGGACAACTAAGTCTACGTATCTGCTTCTTCTCCTTTATCTCCAAATACACACCTGCCCGGCTCCTCTCCTCTGCCGGTATCCTTGGTCGGCTAATCCATCTTTCCTTCCATTAAAAAAAATCCCTTAAAACCCACTTTGGTTAATTTTGCCCCAAAAATATTCAGGGACTCCACAAGGTGGCCCTTGGTTGTAAGGTTTTTAATCTAAAAATATAATCTCTTTTTTTTTTCCCTTCTCTTTTGCCTTTTTCCTTCTTGTTTGGACACGGGCTTCTCAGGAAATATAAAAGTGAGAGTGTTACATTGTAAATATGTGTTTTCGTTAATCCATTGTTTAGGTGTATAAGGTTCCTTACGGTAACTTCACCAGGAAGCTGACAGCTTGTGTGTCCACCATAGGGCTGCCCACTGAGACGTGTCCAAGGAAGTGGATGATCACGTCGTCAACCTGCGACACTCGAAGAGGCTGGAAACTTGACTTTAGCTTCTATGTTGCGGATAAAGAGCAGACCTACTCAAGGTAATGCTACCTAACTGAACTGGAGTCTATCTTCTTTAATAACAGAATATATATTGGACTGATAGCGCCTAGGGTTCCCATTTAGTTGGTTTGGAGAACGTTCAACTAGGGTTTAATGACATTGTCCCCCCCGCAAAAGGAATCTCATTGGGGGTCTCAGCCAGCAAATGCAACTCAAACTCCACTGTGGGAACTTGATAAATGTATTATTATTATTCATGGCGGTAACCATACTACAGACCATGGATGTGGCCACTTTGGGTTATTCCAACACTGCGACTATGTTAATATAGAGATGAGGATAAGAGCCTTCAGCTATGTTGGAGTTAATTAAAAACTATTTACAACTAGAAGCCTTGATAAAACATCATCAAACACATGATTTTCAATAGTTCTTAGCCTCTAATGGCAACATTCCTATCATGGAGGAACAAAGATGGCGGTAGAGGTGGGAGAATCGTTCCAAGCCAACTCACCTCCAGAGCCACGGGTCTCCTCTGGCGTTCATTCTAGAGACAAATTCAATGTTATTGATGTCTAACAAGACAGCATAGTGGTTTTGACTAAAAATCAGTAATAATAAAAGAATATTTCACTACATTCTTTTCCTTTAAATTACTTTTTTTCATTGAGCTGAACTGGTTGATGATTCCATTCCATTCAGACAGACAATACGAGACGTTTCTTCAAAATGCCACCGTTATTAATTTACATATCATTAGCGTCCTATCTCGGGGACGTCCACGTTGATCATATACGATGAGGTTTCCAAGAGGAAGACAGAAAAGGTTGCTCGGTGCTTCCTGTAGAACGTATCTTTCGGGTTGCCAAGCAACAGCACAGATGCTATTGTTAAAGTTTAAACTACATATCGTAGAATTCTAACAATTCATTTAATTATGTATAATGATACAAAATGACAAATACGTTCCAACGGAATTCAAGCTCATCCAATAGAGCCCACTAAATGTTTAATTGTGCAGAAAAAATATTGGTGAAATGGTTCAAAAACATAATATTTTCAGTAAAATTTTACATCTCGATCTAAAAAGGATCTTTAAATATATATGAGATGCGCTGTTTTATGTTACATTACTGGTTTCTCCATTATTGGTCAATAAATCCTAAAAATAGCATTAAAGTAAATTTTAGTTTCCCGGAAACCGAAAGAATTAGAAGGCACTTGCGTTCGCCTGTCTCTATACGTTCCCAATCCTTTTAGTGTAGATGGCGGCAGCGGAACGCGTATGTTTTACAGGGCTTTGTCTTATTATTATAAGCAGAGGGAGTCTTCCTAGTGGAATCTTTAATGCGGGAATGATAAAACATTTATAGCCCCTTTACGGCTTTTTAAATTAAAAAAAAAAGCTAAAATGGTAAGTCTGCCTCCATTTATGTTTTGACAGCACAGCCTGAATATCTTAACATTTCGAACTAAATTAACATTAAAAAGGGTTTGAAAGGGGAAAAAAATGCTTATAAATGCGAGCCCTTCTTCTGGAATAGCAAATAGTTTTTGGCAAAAAAATAAAAATGAATTTAAATTAAAAGAGGTAGACGATACAGAGGATACACCTGGGTGAGATGGTTACCTTTGGCCGATTTGTATTGATACGGGCTGCTGAACACACGGGTAACCTATTTACTTGGTGATGCAACGTCTGTCACCGTGGCAACCTGTTTTCGTAATCTGGGTCTTTATCAATAATCCTTTTCATCACTAGAATCAAAAAAAAAGTAAAGTGCAGACAGATCAATTCTTGGCTAGTCTACAATGCGAAGATTTTGGCTAACGCTGGATAAATAGGAATCAGCCCCCGGCTTTGTTCCTGGATGAGGGTTGTATGTTGGCAGGGAATGGCTAGCAAGGGGTTAAGGAAGGAACCGTCCTTTAGGCTGCTCTGATATGCATAATGGGGGGTATTAGAAGCATTTATTGCATGCAATTCCACATGAAGCCACGGGGCGCCATGCATAAAAATAAAATGAAGCCTAGGGTCGGAGGAGCTGCTCTGGTTGGCATGTAGTGTCCAGGGCCTCCGAGATTTGGGCTGGTAAATTCAAGTTTCCAGTTATTATGGTACAATTTATTAATAATTAATAATAAAAATAATATTAAAAGTTCATTTTTTATGAATTATGTCTTCCCACATTTGTGGTGGAAATAAGATTTTTTTTTTTGCTACTTTGTGCCAGCACTGATTGGTGTTAATGGTGCTTGGCAAGATGATTGACAGCAGATCAGCTAATAGGAGACAGGGCTTCCCCCAGGGCGCGCCCCACCTGAGCCGCCGACACACGAATGAACCGAACAATGTGTCAGAAATTCTGAACTATGTTGCTGTTATAGTTAGCGGTAGTTCTAGTTGCTAATTTCGTTCTTTGCCCCCTCCAGGAAGCTGTATTTTGCTTTATTGCATAAAAATCTCTCGCACGGGAGAGTTTGTGCATCGCTGCCCGGCTGCCTCCCGGGTTCTGGACCTGATGGGCCAAATAAAGGGGTTTTCTATGTCCCCATTGAAAAAGGTAACTGAAAAATAACTTCTGATGAAATATTTAAAGAATGTGTTTATCACGTCGCTCTCTTTTCCCTTCTCTTCTCACTTCTTTCTCAACCCAACCCAACCCTTACATCGACTACCATTAGGGAGAGTGGGGGTGCGGGTTCTCTATAGTATTTTTACCCAGAAGAGTGTTATATTTAAATAAATGTATCAGTCCGGAAGTGTGTATCAATAATGTATCAATCTAGCAATGTTTCATGTATCAATAATGTATCAATAATGTATCAATCGAGCAGTGTGTTGTGTATCAATAATGTATCAATCCGGAAGTGTGTTGTGTATCAACAATGTATCACTGGAGCTTTGTGTTGTGTATCAGTAGGGTATTGATCCAGCATTTATCCATTGTGATTTTGTCTTTCTTCCCAACCCACTAACGCTTGTGTTTCGGGGTTCCCAGGGACTCCGAAGAAGCCGTCCCCAACATTAGGCTTTAACCCTTGTTTAAACACGGCCTGTGGGAAGCCAGCCGTCCGTCCTCTCGTGGACACCGGCGCCATGGTGTTTGTTGTTTTCGGAATACAAGGAATAAACCGGACAAGGGGTCCGGACAATCACGTCCTCGGGGAGCTGGTAGGTGGCACTTTTACCTACAAGTGACCGGTGCAGTTGAATGTTAGACGGCAGTCGTATGTTGCCTTTGAGTTGGCTGACGCGTTTCTGCTACACTGTATCTTGTCTCTTTCTGAAAGGGCAGGGTCATCTACGACGACAAATTCGATCTCTTTAAAGAGATTGGCAACCTGTGCCGGCTGTGTAAAGTGATCGGGAATAACAGAGAGCTGGTGAAAGCCGGCGGCGCCCAGTGCCTCCCATCAGGTAAGCATGCGTGGGAACCAAGCATACTGGGAGCCCGTTGGTTTTGCTGGGTATGGCGGTACGTCAGTGGGGTGCATGGGCAGTGTGTATGCCACCTGATGAGATATAGTTGGTTCTACCCCATTATAGGTGCTGTTCCACTGAATTAAATACCATTGCAACCAAATGCAACATTAGAAACCTCCCCGAATGCACAAACCATTACTAAAAATAATTCTTTAATCGTGTAAGATTTTGGCTTATTACATTTTTTTTATAGATTTCTTTATTTAATGTGATTTTTATGATTACTTTGTTACCATGTGTCCTCCCTTTTGGCCAATAGCAAAGCTCATACTCGCAAGCACGAGGCAGAACTTCTGTTCTTACGCAGGGTTTCGCTGGAGACAGAATGGTGCGATGTCACACGCCGTATTTTCATGAAATGTTTTATTTGTCTGTTTCCGCTAACGATCTGTTTCCGCAGGTTATAGTATATCCTCCTTTCTTCAGATGTTACATCCCGAGTGTACGAACATCCCGGAGCCCAATCTGCTCCCGGGTCAGCTGTCCCACGGCGCCGTCGGAGTGAAGGAGGGGAAGGTCCAGTGGATCTCCATGGCTTTTGAATCGGTAACAGCTTTTTTTTATTTTTTATTTAATTTATTTAGATTTTTTAATTTTCCTTCGATATTTCTACCACTACAGATCAGCCGTAACTTTACCCAAATATTACATTTTATTGGTCATTTATGGATTCCATTAAGCAATATGCACAATATTTATCATAAATCCATCAAGTCTCCACCATGGAAGCCGCCATCTTTGTTTCCTGCAGCTGCATGAGTATTCCTCCCCATTACGTTATCTTCTTTCATTATTAAGTTGCTGATTGTTTTTGATTGGTTCAGGCAGTCTTTGTATGGGAGGGGAAGAGAATGGACCGTGAATTGATTAAATAATGCTAATTGTGACGCATTTTGCCCCATATTTTAGATTCTCTGAGATCAAATCATCAATGCTTTAAGTAGTTTAAATAAAAAAATTGGTTAAATATGCTAAAAGCTGCTAAAAGCTGCGATTGTTTCGCTTTAAGTTTTAAAACCATGCTTTGCATTCACAGTTTTTGGGGTTTCGCCTTTCTTACGTATATTTTAATACCTCGTACATTATGTTCACATCAGGATGGTTTTATCTTTTGTGTCGCCTTTATTGTAACAGAGTGGATCAGCAGGTGTAGGAAGCGGAGCGTTTGTAGCGCGTTCGGTTTGCTGTAGCTTTGTTGGGATTACTAAAAATATAGATTTTTGAAAGCCTCAAAACTAGAACAAATAAATGGATTTTTCTCAAGAGGATCTTTGTCAGTCGGTATCGGTATAGCCGTGGCGGAAACGCATGCCAAAATAATCTTATCTTATCTGGGCTAATCTGATTTACTTTCCGAGTCTTAGAAGGAAGAGGAAAAATTAAATACTTTCAGAGCACGGTCTCCTGGAAACTATTTTAACCCCCAAAAAGGCTTATTCAGCGAGCAAAGATTCTAATGCTACTTCTTACTCTCAAAAACATGAAATCACTTACATGGGGCCTCCTTCCCCAGGATTCAAGGAACTCTTTTTTTGGTTTATCCACTAAGAACTCGACTCTTAACCAGACTGACTAGACTCACATGCTAATGCCCAGAAAACAAGTATTTTTAAAGATTTTACAATTTGCAGGTGAGGGCATGTGAGGGCGCATGAATTTAATGTGAACTTGCATGACCTCGTCTGTAACACGCAAAATCATCACTCCCCTACATTAGAATATATATCAAAAATATAATAATAAAAAATGCAAAACAGGAGTCCCCAGGACCCCATATTTACCGGGGGGGGGGGAATGATGACATAACTTCTTCCTCCACCCCATGTACGGGTAATATTAGGGTGGTGTAGATTTTTTTGTGGGTGGCTTTAGTTCCATGTGAGTTTGCCAGTGTTGCTTACTCGCTTTTTTTTTTGCAACTCGCATGCACTCGCCAATTACCGAATAGATCCCTTTTAGCTTAAAGATCTCGTATTCCAAACTTGTTAACATTTCTGAATCCTATACTTCAGTTAGAATATGCATTTGTAAACAGTCCGCCGAGCACTAGACTGTAAATTGTAACGGCTTCCCGCATAATGAATTATGTATCTTCCTACGCAGACGACCTACAAGGGCAAATCTTCCTTCCAGACATACAAAGACTACTTAAAATGGGAGTCATTTCTACAACAGCAGCTGCTGCTTCTCCCTGCGGATTCCGCTTTGAAGCGTGGATTTCAGACCTGCGAGCACTGGAAGCAAATATTCATGGAAATCATAGGTAAGAGGAGCTCGGACACGATTTGCTTCACCGTCGCTGCTGTGCGTATCGCCTGCAGCAACATGGCGGCCTGGGGCAAATCAAGATGGCTGGGAAGGAGTTGATGGAGTTTGATTAAGGTGTGAATGGGAAAGGGGTAAGAGTGACAAGAAGGTAACATGTGCTTGTTGTGTCCCTGTAGATACATGTGTGGTGTCTGATACGTCCGTGTTGGATCTCATCCCCGTTGATCATCTGGGGGAATCCATCATGGCGGCTTCTGCATGGATCCTTTATTTATTCATTGTCTTTCAGGGGTGCAGAGCGCTTTGTACGGACTTATTCTGTCTCTGGTTATCTGCGTGGCCGCTGTCGCCATCTTCACCACTCATATTCTTCTCCTGCTACCCGTCCTGCTTACTATACTAGGTAAAAAACGTTTTAAGTGCAAAAATAATGTTTACTCCACAGTGATTTATCCCCCCCCCGTGGATCTCATGTACATGAGAATAATATGAACTAAGGTGCAATAATTTAAATTACTAATTAATGTAGTATTTGCCACAAAGGCCACAAGAAGGCTTCACTTAAGCTTTGTAATATTTTTACTAATATCTAGATTGTAAGCTCTTTGAGCAAGACCCTTCAATCCTTCTGTTTTCTTGAAATCCAAATTGATATTTGGCGCAATCAGAATGAATTATGGATTGTATTTGTGTTTTGCTGCCAGGGGTGGTCTGCTTGGTGGTCACCATTATGTACTGGCTGGGATGGGAAATGGGCGCCGTGGAAGCAATATCCCTGTCTATCCTGGTGGGATCATCGGTGGATTACTGCGTTCACTTGGTGGAAGGATATCTCCTGGCGGGGGAAAGTCTCCCTCCGCACCTCAAAGACGTGAGCAGAAAAATATCAACTTTACAATTGTTTTCTTTGCTGTTTGAAGAGAGAGGAGATGTATTAGATATTTAACCCCTTAATGACAAAGCCAGTACAGGCTCAAAATGCATTGCTTTCAATGGGTTTAGGGACCGCCCATTGTCCTTAAGGGGTTAAATACAGAAAGGGATTTAACCAAGGTTTTTTTCAATGGGGGGAGAAATATAAGAACAAGAGGCTATAATCTAAAACTAGAGGCTCAGAGGCTTAGATGGAAGGATGTTTTACGAGAGCAGTAGATAAGTGGAACAGCCTCCCAGAAGAAGTGGTAGAGGGTAATACAGTGAGGGGATTAAACATGCATGGGATAGACATACGGCTCCTGAATCTAAAACGAAACCAACGACTGATTAAGGTTTGAGTCTTTACAGCGGGAGAAACGGGCAGACTAGACGGGGGGCCGGATGGGGCCGATCTGCCGGCAGGTTCTGTGTTTGAATAACAAATAAAACTTTTTTTTTGCCGCTCCAGGATCCGGTCGCCTGCCGGCAGTGGAGGGCATCAGAGGCCGTCCGCCACGTCGGAGTCGCCATCGTGTCCAGCGCCATAACCACCATCATCGCCACCATCCCGCTCTTCTTCTGCATAATCGCCCCTTTCGCCAAGTTTGGGAAGATCGTGGCTCTGAACACCTGCATCTCCATACTCTACACCCTGACGGTGAGCACGGCACTGCTTAGCGTCATGGCGCCCGGCGCCTTCGTCAGGAGCAGGACTTCTTTCCTCAAAGCAGCGCTGGCCGTGGTCTGCTGCGCCGCCGGAGGCTTTGGTGTTTACATCACGCTGCTCAGGAGCGGTTTGAGCGTCGCTTTCCTTAGCGGCTCCCCCCCGTAGAGCAAAAACACCTTTTTTTTCTATACAGTTTTTGGTAAACATTCGATTTTTTTGCGAAGGGCAGATATTGGACAGAATCACCGCGCCGCGCGTTCCTCTCAACGCAGATGCACTTTATTCGTTTTTCACTGATGCATATGACAGCAAAAGGGTGCAAGAAAGTGGTGTTCCAACGCATCACGGGGCGCGCCCAATCGGAACGCTTTATCCTTTTCTATCGTCGCATCGCACTTGGTCGCAGCACAGCTGAAGTTGCCTTAAACAGCATCCGAGGTCAAAAAAAAAACCAGTTTGAGTGAGAGCACAGATTTTACCTTAAACACTTCTGGCTGCACAGAAATCTCCCTAAAACTGTCTCTTTTTAGAATTTTTTTTTTTGGTAAAAGTTTTCTTGGGAATAATTTTTATCTTATTTGGTGCATAAAGTGGTTGCTTGGAAGTTTTTTCCAGAATCGTGATATTTGCCAGCAGATCAGACCCACTCAGCTCATTCTTGATGTAAAGACCTCCTGGTCTCGTTTAACATTCAGGAGCCGTATGTCTATCCCATGCATGTTTAATACCCTCACTGTATTACCCTCTACCACCTCTGCTGGGAGGCTGGTCCACTCATCAACCACCCTCTCTAGGGGTAGTTGACTGGGCGTATAATTGTCATGAAAAGTTTGCCAGAAAGGAGGGTATAACATTTTATGCAAGGATTGGGGAGCAGGCAGAAAAGGCGTTTAAAATCTTAAACTGCTGGATTAATGATTCAGCAAACCCTTCTCATACTAACGGTAAGATTTACACCAACGTTCCATTAAGAGATTAGGAAAGCGACCTTCACCTCCCTGCCAACGCTCACTTCATGCCTTCATCACTGCAGAGCCGGTCGCAGGAGTATCCTCCGCTGAGTCGAGAAGGGATACACCGCCATTCGAAAGGTTTGGGGTCACTGAGCCGTTTTCATGGAAGACAAGGACATTTCTGTCTGTAACATCATTACAAAAGGGTTTCTAACCATCAATTAGCCTTTTAAAATTAAACTTGGATCAGCGAACACAACGTGCCATTGGAGCACAGGAGTGATGGGAGTGATAAAGGGCCATTGGAACACAGGAGTGATGGTAGTGATAAAGGGCCATTGGAACACAGGAGTGACGGGAGTGATAAAGGGCCATTGGAACACAGGAGTGATGGGAGTGATAAAGGGCCATTGGAACCCAGGAGCGATGGGAGTGATAAAGGGCCATTGGAACACAGGAGTGATGGGAGTGATAAAGGGCCATTGGAACACAGGAGTGATGGGAGTGAAGTATTAGCCTCTACCACTTCTGCTGAGGGGCTGTTCCACTTTTTGAGCAGCCTCTCAGTAAAGTATTATAGGATTATATTGATTTCTGTAAGGAAAGGGCGTTGGGTCCATAGCGCGTGTGCAAACAGTCAGCAAATCGAAAGCCGCGGGGTAAACGTGTCATTTATATAACGGGACGAATGAACTGCAATTAGTTATTCGTCGGAATGTGCAGGGTTTGAGATCGGAGCGCGCCGCCTGCTCTCTGCCTTCCAGCGGCCGGAAGTGATGGTCCGAGCGGTAAATAATATATATCGGCCGTGCGTATTGAGTGTTTTAGTCCTCTGAGTTCCCGGCATCCGTAGGGTTAAACCGCGCCAATAAATTAAAGGGAGAGAACGTCTATTCAGTGTAATAATTGTCAGCCATCAAAAAGATTATCAAGGATTCTTGCAAATGAGTTTATTATTGGTATAAATTACCATAAATTAAACGTCACCTTGATGAGATTTTAATTTCCTTTTCCAGAAAAAAAATGATTTGCCTGCAAAAAAATATACATAATTTTTCCTGAATCGAGCTCTTTGAGAGTCAGATATCTAATTATCTCTAATTCCCCCGATTACTGGAGCCGGTGACATCTATTACTATTAAAAATGTGAATAAATCGGCCCGTTGTCATCCAATCCAAAGATCGGAATCGAGTCCATTGGGCCAACGGCGAAGCACAGGGTGGCTCTCTGCGGATAAACTATAACTCCATCATCCTTCGAGTCCCAGGCTGCTGGTGGATTTGGGGAATTGGAGTTCATTAACAGCGTTGTGGGAATTATGGGGGATAATGGGAATTGTAGTTTACCAATGGCTACTACTGGGAATAGGAGTTATAATCTGACAGACGGACAAATGGATTGTAGTTCATCATTTATTGATTGATTATAAGGTGAACGAGGATCATGGGAATTATTGTCCTTTATAAACTGCAGGGGGGGAGCTGGTAGGGATTTTGGGGGGGAATACAAACTATTTTTATCGACCTTTGTGCAGGAAACGCTAAGTGACGCAAGGCAAATATAGGAGACGAATCAATCATTTATTTTTATCACGCTTCATGTAGTTAAAAACCCTTCTCTCCCTGGTGTTGGATTCTAGCAATTCTCTCTGCGTGTTCAATTGAAATAACTCATAGATAATGTGTGATTCCTTACGGTAACCGCCAAACAATGTGTAGTCTCCTCTTAGATTCAGGAGCTGTAGGTCTATCCCACGCATGTTCAATACCCTCACTGTATTACCCTCTACCACTTCTGCTGGGCGGCTGTTCCACTTATCTACTACTCTTTCAGTAAAGTAAAACTTCCTTATATTCCATCTAACCCCCCCCCCCCAGTTTTAGATGATGGCTTTTTGCTCTAACGTTCCTCCTCCTTTGATCTTCATTCTCTAATTCCGCGTTCACTCATTTCCTACTTCGGAAGAAGCTGCTGGCATTTATCATAAAAATCTGCTCTTTGTTTTTTTTTAAAAAAAAAAAACTAAATTAACATGAAAAAAGAGGCAAAAGCCTAAGAGACTTAATAACAACGTTTACTAAACAATTGTTTACTTCGATAAACAGTCATCAACGTGAAAAAAAAACGTTCGTCGGGTCTTTTCATATCAGCACAAAAGATTGTAGAATGAACGTTAAAGGCGAATTCTTTCTGCCCATTAATCAGCAGAGCGTGAAAACGCGGCAACTTTCATACATTTTATATAAAAACATTTTAATCCTGCCATCCAGAACTATTTATAAAAAAAATATGAACAGCTAAGAGCATGGGGTCAGGTGCATGCTGGGAAATGTTACGGCTATTAAAAAATAGGTGCAAAAAATTAAATTTATTTTTTTTGCTCAAATAAAAAAATATTAATCTGTTAAACTTTGATTATTTTTTTTTAAAAAAAAACAGACAATTTGCTAATTGAATTTCTGCTTTTTTATTTTTTATTTTTGCCAAATGGGAAAAAAACGTACATGTATCAAAAAAATATGATTTTTTTTAATGTATTGACAAACAAAAAAATTACATGTATTAAAAATATGATTTTTTAAATCTATTGACAAACAAAAAAAATTAAACGTATAAAAAATATGATTTTTTTTAAATCTATTGACAAACCCAAAAAATTAAATGTATAAAAAATATGATTTTTTTAAAATCTATTGACAAACAAAAAAAATGACGTATAAAAAATATGATTTTTTTTTTAACACATTGACGAACATAAAAAAATTACGTGTATAAAGCATATCAAAAATTTTTTTACTTATTGACAAACAGGGGGGAAAAAAGTTCATGGTGTAAAAAATGTTTAAAAAATGCAAAAAGGTGAAAAAGTGTTGCTAGAAATAAGTTTAATTTTTTTTTTGTTTTAAATGATTTTTATGTTCTACTGATTAATGGGTTTTTGTCTGGGTGACGGGTTCTCTTTAACAGACATGTAGCACAATACGATCCCGACGCGCCCCGTTTCACAGCTCATTCATGTACTTTTTGTAAACTGTATTTGCTATGTTTCTGGTTTATAGTTGTAAATAAATGATTTTCACAATTGGAATTGTTCCAGTTCTCTGTTTTTTCGCCCCATTTTTTTATTGTATCGGGCGCCGTAAGACGCGCTGTGTTTGTGGAACGATGGATGTAATTTTCGGGACGGTACTTTGCTACCAGCAGGGATCTCAAGGAAAAGTAAAAGCCGAACGAAACTAGTTTTGTGTTATGAACAAAATGTATTTTCGGGTAAATAATAGTAAATTGCTGATTTCACCGCGTTCTGCTGTCATCCAGAATATTCATAGCGGGAGCAGCGAGTCTTTATTCTGAAAAGCAGAAAGGAACTTGGTTGGTAACAATTGCAGAATATTTGAAAAAGATTATTTTCTGGGGAGTCTGACTCAAGATGCATCTTTTTGTAAAAAAAAACCCTGAAAAATGAAATATTTCAATAATTATGTCTGGGATGTCTGGCCGATGCATATCAGCCGTTTGTATGACTCTCGCTCTGTTATCTGATCCCCAATCTACTAAACCCCCCGACTCCTTATCATACTGCCTGTGGGGAACAATAGAACGGCTCAGTCTTAATCACCCCTCAAGACTCTCTGACTAATGAAAGTCTATAGAGGAACGGACTTCATTAGCATCGCCATAAAGCATCAGCTCAGTGTGGTGTTTGAGAAAACACTGGGGCTTATATTACTGTATACAGCGCTGGGGGTATATTAATGTATACAGCGATCGGGGTTGTTACTGTATACAGCGCTGGGGGGGTATTATTACTGTATCAAACCTTAATCAGTCGTTGGTCTCGTCTTAGATTCAGGAGCTGTATGTCTATCCCATGCATGTTTAATCCCCTCACTGTATTACCTCTACCACCTCTGCTGGGAGGCTGTTCCACTTATCTACCACCCGCTCTGTAATCACATTATTTGTAAATCACATTTCAATTAAAGGATCAGTAACCAAATGACATGCATTTTATTATTTTTTGCAGCTGAAATGATCTTCTCGTAGTAAATAAGTCATGTTTTATACAGAAGGAGATCACTTCTTCATCTTTTTTCATGGCCAGAGGACAAACCTTTGCATTTGTCGGACAGGGAGGAAGTTTTGATCAGCCGCTCCCCGCTGGTATTAATCTTCCCCGTATGAAAGGCAGCTTTGGAGAGAATAAACCCAGAAGCTTCACAGCTTCTCATCGAAGCACTTAAATGATTCTGCCGGGGATTGAAATATCGCCGGGGATCTAACGTTCCAAAGGCTTTGGCCCCAAAATAAATGCCGTCGAATCGTTTGGTCTCCGGCTCAAAACGTGCTGGCGCTTTTAGTAAGAACTTTTTGTTCTATTGAATGTAAATAAATGCAATATTGGTAATGGTTACCAGTATCACGCCTTTTATAGATAATAGAAGGGAGTTTAATTAATGTATTTATTTATTTATTTATTTTTATTATTATTATTATTTTTATTTATTTTTTTTATATTTTTATTATGAACTGAATAAAAGAAAATCATACATTATGAAAAAGAGAGCACCGGCATAAAAACAATTTAGAACCATCGTGAATAGATATGCCCCTTTCCATCTTGCATTGGTGTATTATTTGCAAGGGAGTTTACTAAGAGGGTGGTAGATAAATGGAACAGGTTCCCAGCAGAGGTGGTAGAGGGTAATACAGTGAGGGTATTAAACATGCATGGGATAGACATACGGCTCCTGAATCTAAAACGAGACCAACGACTGATTAAGGTTTCAGTCTTTACAGCAGGAGAAACGGGCGACTAGACGGGGGCCGGATGGGGGCCGATCTGCTCCTAATGTGCCCCTGGACCAGGGATTATATTCCTTCCACATCCCGCAGAACCAGCGAATCTGTAAGAAAACCTATTATGGGTAGAAATCCTTGAGAATTGTTACATTATTATTTATTTTTTTTATCAATGTAGCAAAGTCAGACATTGTATCAAATTCCCAGCTGGGATTTAACCCTGCGCTGCCCTCCCACCTAGTCCCTTAAAGCAGCGACAGATTAGCGGGGGAGGGGGGGTGGCGAGATTTTCCACAAATAGCCAGAAAAAAAATATACCCAGATAGTAGGATTTTGGCTACAGGAACCCCCGCTGTCCTGGCAAACAACATCACAAGCGCAGCACGGCTATAAAAATTAAAGACGGTTACCGACTTACTGTATATTTTTATCCGAGAAATAAAACGCTTGCAATTTAACGTTCAAGGGAGAATCACACCAAGAAATAGGAATTCGATACAATAAATAATGGATCCTTTTATATGTTTATAAGGAACAAAATAATATTAACGCTGGAAGGTCGGGGGAGGATTCCTCTTTCATCTATCAGGTTTAGGAAGAATAATAATCTAAATGTATTATTTTGGGATGACATTCTTGGTTATGTACAAAAAAAGTAGTTTTGATGCAAAGTTTAGATTACGATGTTATCACCGTAGCAACCAATAACATTTTACTCTGGACTTTTCCATTGATTGATATATCGCTGTTAGATTTAGAGTCTTTTTCCCAACTTTCCTAAACAGGGTCACCATCAGAAATCTTAGGACCCAGTACAGCCTGGCCCTCCAAGACCCTCCCGTCAGCCCATATCTTTTCTATTGTGCCGCCTTTTTCTCCGCCCATGTTCCACCCATCACTTCGCCTTATGATCCTCCCCATAAGCACACCTTATGAGACCTGAGAAGTGCTAGCCTGGGTGACGTATTTATTCAGGGGCTCCGAGTAACTAACACACAAACCCACTCTAACACCCACTCACGCTAACACTCTACACTTACATTATTTCCCTGCTACTCCTCTTCCAGGCACCACTAACGCTAGACTCTCCTCTAAGACTAAATTGCCATACACTGGCACACACACATGCTAACATCAAACACTAACACACACAGGCAATCATGCTAACACCATACACTAACACACACACACTCTACCTCCATACAGTAACAGACGCTCACTACTAAAGCCATATCTTCACAAACACTAACAACTTACTATAACACACACTTGCCAACACCATACATTCATGCACAGACATGCTAACGCACACACCAATACACACACACACTTTAACACTATATGCTGACATACACACTCAAGCTAATCAAATACGGTAACACTAACACCACAAGACTGATTAAGACTTTACAGCAGGAGAAACGGGCAGACTAGACGGGGGCCGGATGGGGCCGATCTGCCGGCAGAGTCCATGTTTCTGTTTGGTGATAACCGACAATGAAGCTTTACCTAAATACGTCTTAAATAATCCACGTCTCTCTCTGTGGGTTTCTCTTTCAGTCTCCTGTCGGGGCAGAAATCCACATCACACACTGGATGCTTTTTTTCAGAGAAAAACGGTGGCTACAAAATAAAGATTTTTTTCTTCTTTTTTTTTTTTGGAAAATAATATCTTTATATATTTTCTTTAGAAAGCAGAATGGAACAGACGTCCAGCCCGCCTGAATGGATTCAAAGTGATTATTATGTTAAGAATATTTTATTATTTTTGACAAAGGGGCTCTCTTCTGGAAACAACTTTTATGGATCTTAAGTGACGGATTCTTTGTAGATAAAAGAGAAAATGGCAGTTAAATATCGGCCTTATTCCGCCGTCCCCAGAAGCGGCCGACCCCCCCCCCCCCCCGCTGATACGGTAATATTTTAAGTAAGCGTTAATTGGCGTCTTGAAGCCGATATTTCACGCTGCCCTCTGTGAATTGAAGCCCAAATGTCCCCTCCCTACCTGGAGAAGAAACTTATATTTTTGTAAGTCGGGCAGAACTTTAAGGAAGAATGCAGCAAATACGTAGAAAGTCTCAGTTTCTATTATTCTTCTAAAGTATACATTTTTTGATCAATGAAGGAATTCGCTCAATAAAATATGCAGAGCTCCTCAGCGTCTTTTCTCCAAAGGCTTTATCCTTCTGACCATCTCTGTTGGAATGAAAGTTTGATAGAAGAGAAAAATGATGTCTTTATCTCTCTTTTTTTTTCACTAATGCAGGAGGCAACAATCAGTTTAAATCTTTAAATTACTTTACTGAGAGAGTGGTAGATAAGTGGAACAGCCTCCCAGCAGTGGTAGAGGGTAATACAGCGAGGGGATTAAACACGCATGGGATAGACATACGGCTCCTGAATCTAAGACGAGACCAACGACTGATTAAGGTTTGAGTCTTTACCGCGGGAGGAACGGGCGACTAGACGGGGGCCGAATGGGGCCGACCTGCCGGCAAAAAAAAAAACTCAAAAAAATCACCCGATAGCAATATTCACAAAACTCTATGTTCGTAACAAACAGTGTTAAAATGTCACATTGTGATGTTGGTTGGAGAAAGGATCGATGGCTGTTTTCTTAAACCTGGCGAATTTTTGGAGCGAACTTTATTAAGGATGGATGAATTTTCATTCTGCGTGGTCTGCTTTCTCATCAGAAAATCCATCAAATCTTAATAAACTCGCGTCGCCGCGCTGAGAGCAGGAAAGGCCGAAAATAGCTTACTTTACTAAAAGGAGAAAAGGGCATTAATCGGGAACGGATTTTGTCGCCCCATTGAATAAATGAGAATGATGAGAAACGTGGCACCCTCTAAACATACATTTCTGTACATTACAATTAAACATCCCATTATTACGCTTTTCTGTTTATTCTAGAAGATTTCAACCAAGTATTTTCTTTTTTTTCTATAGAGTTGCTAGCCATAGAAGGAATAATTAGGAAATTTGGTAAATTTGCTCTTTTTATTCTGTGAAATAGTACAAACTATTGGGTGTTTTTTTCATAATGAAAAGTGATGAGGAAGAAAACATTGGTTATTATAAAAATCTACAAGAGCATTAAAGGAAAACTTCAATTAGATTAAATAATGTGCTGGGGGAAGCATTACTGAGCCGGACCTGCACAGGAAGTGGCTGATAATAGGAAGAGCTTAAGGTGTAGTGGGCAGTGTGAATCATAAGCCCCTCCCCTTAGAATATGGTGCCATAGATAGGTATGAAAAATAAAATTTTCCTTATTGGTTCCCACCCCCCAGAATTAGGCACCTGCGCAGGAAATGCTCTTACGAGCAAGTCCGACCTAATATTTCTGACCCCTAATATTTCTGACCCCTGAAAATTATATTTAATGTTTTAATGCAAAAAAATAGTTTTAATTAAATAGTTTAAATTAAACACACATTTATTTCATTATCAATATTAATACATTTTATAATAGTATAAACATGGGCTTCTCCGTCTAATTTTTTGTTAGCAGTACAATTATGCTAAATACCCACTTTACAAATATTTTTCTGCTTAAAGAGTGACTGTTCTTTCCAAAAGAAAAAACAGTAATTATTGTTGTTTTGTTTTAATTAATTTGGCAAGCACTAGCGTAATTAAAATGTGCATTTTACAAAATGTGATGCGTAATTATTCATTATTTAAAAAAAAAATACAGGTATCCTCGGGGTGTAAAACAGATAAACCCAGGAGCTAATGGTAACGAGCTGAATTGACCGCGTTTGAAGTTAAAAATTCTGACTGTTCACTTTTACGAAGCCAGAGCAGAGGAGATACTGGCGCATGCACTGTGCAATGTGCAGGGCGGCGATATCATTGGTATGACTGCTTTGCTTGTATTGTTCATTAAATGTATTTATTATCAATTGTATCGGGAATTAAACTTTAGAATTTAGACTCATTGTTCCCAATTGTGCCCTAAATATCACATGGATACTCACTGCAATACTCAAAATGTATCTATTGGGTTTATTCACTCAGAAGGGGTCAGTCCAGTTGAGGGTTAACTTGACTTACATATCTAAAATAGTTGGGGCGAGTGTCTGAGACCAAATTTTGCAAGTTACAAGCGAGGACATGCAAGGACAATGAGACCTTGCATGTCCTTGTCTGAGACTCGCAAAAAACTCGCTAAGAAAAAAAGAAATAATAGAAACATTATGGGGTCTCTAGGTCGCCCTATTAACCAAGGGGGGTGACAATTGGCCCTCTGTTTCCCTTCCCTGTGTGTAGTGTGGTGGGCGATAATTAAAGGGGGATATAACCCAATAAAAGTTATTAGTCTATTCCTTGTTGATTTTTATATACTTTTTAAATAAATAACCAATGTTAATTTTTACGTTAAAACGATATTTTATGTGTTTCTTTTTTTTTTATTCATTATATTTTCCCTGCTTCTTTGGCCACGACAATGTAGGTTTTAAGGACATTTCATTTGAAGTTCAATCTTTGTGCACGAGTACAAAATTATAGTATCATCTACGAAAGGCTTTTTCTTCACCTGAAATAAATGATTTTATTTTCTGTTAGTGATTTTTTTTTTCTTGTATCGTAAGCAATCTATTCGCAGAGGTGGTTGATGCACAGAGTCGATGAAAAACAATTTATCAGCATAATCATTTTGCACGAAAATCATTTGTTTCTTTGTTCCCCAGATAGATAGAAGCTGTGATCGAATCTACTGATGAGACGGACTCAGAAGGACTTAGACCACTCCAACTTTGACATTGAATCAAGGGCAATTGAAAAGCTGGAGGAATCTTCTCCAAGCTCCAACATTCCATCATTGACCGAAATACTTTCTAGGGTAATAATTGCTTTCTTCTGTGTCCGAGCTCCATTTTTGGGAATATTAGTGTTTAACCCCTTAAAGGACAATGGGCGGTCCTTAAACCCATTGAAAACAATGCATTTTCAGCCCGTACATGTACGGGCTGTGTCATTAAGGGGTTAAAAGGTGTTCGTTTTTTTAATGTCATTTCATATATAGAAGAAGAAAGGTAGAGGCACACGCGTGCAAACTGGATATGGAAAAAAACATGGAGGCAGTGAATGGGTGCTCGAGGGCAATAAATCCAAAGGCGTAGTACGAAAGGGAGAGGCAGAGTCAGGAGCGAAGGTCAGGACTGGCGGCTAAGGTTCTAGGTGGGGGAATGTTGACCTTGACCGCTATGTTGGATGTTGGGAAGATCGCTCTTTTCAGGCTTAGGAGCCCACTGGGACTCACGTTGACTGCTGTCAGAGGTTACATTGATCCTTTTTGATATGGGTTTATTGATTGAGACCTGCTACAAAAATATCATGCCGTTTAGCGAGGGATTCCTAAACATTTTTCAAACTTTTACAATTTCTTGATCTCCTAAATTAACTCAGATCAGGATGGGGCGAAACAACGTGGTGAATCAGCTTTATAGTTAATTGGATCTATGCACTAAGAAGTTGGGTGGTCAATTGAGCAAAGGGTTAACTTGATCGACCAGACTCGACTCCAGTCTCTTGCCCTTGCATGCTGACACTTCCAAAACTACTAGCAATTCACAAACCTGTAAGCTGCTTGCAAGGGCATGCGAGTGCCTGCGACCTGTAATTTTGCAAGTTACAGGCAAGGGCATGCAAGGGCATGGGAGTTTAATGTAAACTTGCATGCCCTAGGATGTAACATATAAATCCCCCCCTGTAACATTAATACATATTAAAATAAAACAGGGGTTAAGGGGGTTCTTACAACTGACACACTTCCCCCTACCCCAAGAGGGATGAGAGAGGGGGTAATAAGAAAAACCTGGGGGTATATGCCCTTTATGCCCCCTCTCCCTATTGTCTACTAACTGGGATCAGCGGTTTCCCAGCTCAGTTTAGTGAATAGACCCCAATGTGTTAAGCTGCTGAGCCACGGGGTGCAGGACAGGGCTTGACTAATGAACCCCCAGCTTATATTTTAGGGCACGTGGCAATGTTTCAATTCTGCAAAAGTTAACAAATAACCATTTTTAATGAAAAATAACGCACAGAAATTCTTAATTTTTCCTTAAAAGGACGTAATAAAAAGAACATCTTCCCTATCGAAAACTAATGCTGAAAATGTGCCAACGGCCTTCCCCGGTGCTATCGTTATTTCTCTACGCGTTCAAATGATTGAACACCGAACCTTTACATAAACATGATTGGATTTTATTAAAAATAATAAAAAAAATAGCTCCTCAGTTTTGCTGAAGTTGCACAACCGAGCGCAAAGTAAGGTATCTTAGCAAAAATGAAAAATGAATTTTATGTACATATAGATTTTCTCGTCTTACCCCCTCCATGCTGAGCTGTTCATAAAAAAAAATCTTAAATTATCGCTACATGTCGTCTTTTGGTAGAGATGTGATCGGGCAATGAGCCCCGACGGCTAAGATTTACGATCAAAATCTACATTTCAACGCAACGATATTAAACGGAAGGCATTTTTCTTTTTCTAGGGGAAAAACATTTTTTTTAATATTCTTACGGATCTTAAATTACAAACCAACCGATGTTACATTAAAGTCTGCAATCTGTTGGATTAAAAAGATGAAGACAGCATTGGCGCTCTGGTTAGAGGGATTTCCAATCTTTTTTTTTTTTTTTTTAAGTGGCTCCAGAATCTTCTCAAATTCTATATTTCACAGAAAAGTCAACGTTATAAACCTGGGTAATGTGGGGTAAAGATTAAAATCTCTATAATAAGATAGACTTGGGCAACTAGGTGACGCGGTATGTCACGGCACTGTTTTAAAACGGAAGAGCTCGTTGATGGCTGAAATTATATAAAGCTTGGAGGTCCTTCCAACAAACAAAATTAACGGAGAACATGAGAACTGATGCCTCTACCACGAGGCTGTTCTACCAAAAAACAAACAAAAACAAAAAAAAACAAGAAACTTAACCATTTGCTGCATCTCACAGCATTGTGGATCCATCAGGGTATCAGTCAAGCTCACATCAGCAAACATTAGGTGGATTTTTCTTATCATTGATCTCTTATCAAACAGACCTGGTGAAACTCAGCGTTTAGTAGATAGACCCCCAACGTCTTAAATTTTCTATTTCATTTGTATATTTGAAATACCTCCAATTAGTAGAAATAAAGAGGTCGGTGCCGTAGCAAACAGTAAGTGTCCTGCGTTTAACCGGTATCTGGAAATCATTGGAATGAAAGATATAATAGAAAATAAATGGAAATCACCCGATGCCGGTTTCAGGCTTTCAAACCTCTCCGTATGAAATGTCATCGCGTGTAACGATGGGGGCCGGGACGAGAGCAAATGACACAGATTTACGGCCGGGGCGATCTCTATTTCTAATTTCCAGACGAACATTAAAGGTTACGGAATAACAAACGGCTCGTACGTGGAATTCTTTATCATATAGGAGCAGGCAGTGATTAACGGGTTTCATACATAAAGTTAACTCTCATTTGCAGTGAAATCCTCAGAGGGACCAAAACCTTTAAAGTGAATTTAGCGGAATCTTGTAGATAAAGCGGACCTTTATTATCTTACAAATTGTCCTTTGAATAAGCGTTTGGGAGTACTTTCTGCGCATGTGTGAGGGGATCTTGTTAGACTCTCTGGACGGGGTGGAAGAGTCACTTCTCCAGGTCAAGGCGCTACGTTTCTGGGTCGTGGGGTGGCATTTAGGCACCCGCTCCCCGTCCTATTCCCATCCCACCCCCCATTTAAATGTAAAGTGTTTGTGGCTAGCCACGCCCATGTACATGGCTAGCCCCACCCACCTATGTGGCCACCCCCTCATGTGACTAATGCTGCCACGCAAGAAGCCACTGAAGGTTATTGATTACCCTAATCCTACCCTATTCGGTCTAGGATGGCAGTTCGAGGGGGCATCGCCCATTGAGGGCAATCAGGCCCCCTCTAGCCCCACTACTCAATGGGCCAGTTTAAAGATCACTGATCACCCTAAGTAGCTCATTAACCCTACGGAGGACCAAGTCGAGTTGGCACAGCCTCCACCACTTACTTCTATCCAATGGTGTACAACTTTAAAAGGTGGAGCTCTGAGGTATGATGTCATATACCGGCGCTCAGCATCAATGACCACATCGTAGAGGGGGTAGTGGTGGCTCTGATTATTATGACCTCTTCCTGTAATTCTCGCCACAGTTTTCATTTCTTTTGTTTTCGGGTCTCAGCTCAAGAACCTCAAGAAAAGAAGGTTTTTGTGGCAGATCTAATAATAAATTCATTAAAGTAATGTATTATTTTAATTAAACAGCGGGGAAAAAAAAACACATTCTTCTGGATGTTTGACTCTCTTTTGAGAAATGAAGATGTTGCTAATCTGGGTCTTGCTCTGTGTATTTACTATCTTCGCTGCTAATTATTCCTCTTTATGTTGAGCACTTTAGATAATAATGGAAAAATAATTAGTTTACTCAATTGAGTGATGTAGGATCAGCGTCAATACACAATTAGCTTGTATACTGAAAAGTTCAGAGCTATACATTATAGTAAGTGCCGGGATTCCACGCTGTATCCGATAAAGAATGAGAACATTTTCTCAAGAGATACGGATTGATTTGCCCAGCAGAAGTTCTTTCACGAGAGGGTGGTAGATAAGTGGAACAGCCTCCCAGCAGAGGTGGTAGAGGGTAATACAGCGAGGGGATTAAACATGCATGGGATAGACATACGGCTCCTGAATCTAAGACGAGACCAACGACTGATTAAGGTTTGAGTCTTTACAGCAGGAGAAACGGGCGACTAGACGGGGGCCGGATGGGGCCGATTTGACAGCAGATTTTTTGGGGGCTTTTCTGAATTTTTCCGGCACTGTTAAATGAATCCCGGATACCTTTTCTCTTCCCGGCAAAGTTTTTTTTTCTTTTTCTTAATCAGTATTATTGATGTAGAACACCAAGTCCTTGTTACTCTTTTCTACATTTTTTCTCCAAGTATTCCGATTCCGCGTATCGCGAGTTCGCTGGCAGCGTGTCGCCTCCGGTGAAGGATGCTGCCTGCGGTTTGCCAGAGAGACGCTATAACCGCCGAGAGAACGTTATAAAAACACAGATTCTCCGGGGGAAAAAAAAGATCACATAAAAACGTTACAATCAGAAAATGTATTACACATTCATAACACTTAAAAAATCAAGTAGCAAAAAAAAAGTCTAGAAGGGCAGCAGCAATTACCGGAAAAAAACCCGTTATTTATGTTTACACCGCGCTTAGAATATAAATTGGATAAAAAAAAAATACCTAAAAGTTAATTTAAAAAGGAATTGATTACCACTTATTCAGTGTTCTCGGTAAATGTAAAGAGGTGATAAGTGTAACGATATTTTTATAATTGAAATTCTGTTGTAGATCATTCCCTTCAGCTTTACGTTTACTGCTAACGAGAAGACGTACGCTGTATATTTTTTAGAACATTTTTTGTTTGATTTCTTGAACTTCCTGCAGTCAGAGAGAAGTGTTCACCGATTGGTCCAAATGGAACATATTTTATTGGTGAATATTTTTATTGGTGGATAAGGTTTAGGTGAGTACCTGTGGTGGTTCTGCATTTCCCGTTGCGAAGGGAGGGCAGGTTCAAGCTCCCTTCGTTGTAAACAGGCTTCTCAAGTATATTCCATCTGAAGAAGAGACCTCTGTGTCAGTGGAGTTAAGGGTTAACTTGACTTACCAGACTCAATTGCATGCTAACACTCACAAAACAACTCCTAAAATCCCTGTTTGCGAGGACATACAGGTGCCTGCAACTTCAAATTGTGTGAGTTACAGGCGAGGGCATGTGTATTCAATGTATTATATATAATTCTTTATTAAAGAAAATTATGGTAAAAAATAATATATATATAATATATAATAAATAATTTCATTTGAAAAAGAATAGGGGTCAATGATTGCCCTCCTTTTTTCCCACCCTATGAGCTGGGGGATGAGGGGTATTTAAATAACCCATGGGGGTATGTGCCCCTTGATTGCCCCATCCTCTGCTAATAGGGATGGAGAGGTTAAATAAAATGTCCTATGGGACACAGGGAACTCGAGCCTTCTCTCTCTCTCACCGCCATCCTGTTCCTAGTTGGACCTTTACATTTTTGGCAATTCTCACGCACTTGCACTTTAGTGAATAGACCAGACCGTGTATAGATACAGCAAAAAATAGGTTTTTTTTAAATTAAATTAATTTTTCCCAAATCCTTGCATATCAACATCAAATACGCTTCACAATTGTCGTCAAGGTGGGATTTATTAAACCTCGAGAGAACTGCAGCCCCATCAAGTACTAACCAATCATGGCCAAGTGTCCTCCTTGGACAAAGACCAAGAGGCAACAATGTATCCACCTGTTTGCAGGAAGCTATGGGGGACCCCTCTCTGCCCCTCACATTTCCGTAATGTCTGAGTCCCGCACTGGAGATAGAACATAGAAGGCGAAAAACATCTCATACCTGTAATGAGCTCCTGCTGATGACGTTGAATTCCGAGCGTCTCGCGTGATGACTTCATCGCTCCAGTAACGCGGCTCAGGCGTCTGCGGGGGATTAAATCGGTTAAATTAACCACAAACTTTCATTTACGCATCCGCTGGTAATTTATTGCTGTTTTGTGGTCTCCAAATGGCTCTCAAACCAAAAAACAAATGGGGGATTCAGATGATTTGCTTAAAAAAAAATGACTTCCAAAGAATTTTTTTCAGAGATTTCATAAAGGCCTTATTTTTTTTTTATTTTTTTTTTACAAAAACCCAACTGAATTAGAACGGCATTCGGCTCTCTCAATGCTGCATGAAGTAGAAGCACAAAATACGCTTTATCTGCTCAATTAAAACACAAAAGCCTCACCAAAGAAGAATACACATTAAAAAACATTAAATAACATTTTATGCATTCTTTAAAAAAAAATAATAAGATACTAGACTTTGGGAGAAGCTGCAGCTCCCTGCATCCTCCTTGGTCAGTTTTAGGCAGCCAATCAGGGCAGGATAGGACTTCCTATTGAAATCAATGGAAGCTGTTCACGCACATGCGCATGCAGGGTCCCGTTAGACCCCCGCACGACTTTGACCGAGCCACTATGGAAATTTAAAGGGGCGGCGCAGATATCATGTGCATTGGATGGCTGGAGTGTCCCTCCATTGATCGCTATGATGTTTTTTATTGCAAAAGCCCGTGATTTATTAAATTTGAATTCATAATAATAAATAATAAATCAGAATATGTAAAGAAAACAGAAAAAGCCATTTGGGAAAAAAAAATGCCCCGTAACCTCCAACAAGCGCATCGAATAAACGCAGGAGCCTCGAAGGGTTATTTATCAAACGCTCTAATGAGCCCCAGGAATTCTAAATCTAAGATCAAGTGGCCGAGTTACAAAATTAATGAACTGCATCTCTAATTACCCGATAAATAGCAAGGTTGGAAGAGACGGTGAGGTTCACGGAGCTGGACCTTTGTTTAATATTTTACGGGGGGGGGTTGGTATAAGGCGCTCGCGTTGGGCATTTTTCAGTTTTGTCGCATATTTCTGTTTTCCTCTTTTGTTTGAAATCGCTATAATTGGTCATTGAAAAAAATGGAAAAATATTTTTAATTTACTTATTTTCGGTGGGAAATTGAATCGATTTGTTTCAAAGGGGGGGAAAAAACATGGTAGGACCCCAACTCCTTTATTAAGGTGTATTACAGGGGTTTTGGTACTTTAGAACATAACAGAGGAAAAAAAATATATATATTGTGCGCTGATTCCAGGGCTGAGCTGGCAAGGAGGTCAGGGGGTGACTTTCCTCTCGGTTGCTCTGATTTTAAGGATTTGGAGCCACTGCCTTGCGTCTTCTCATGAGTGTCCGTTGGGAATCCCATATAATGCCAATAAGGCATCTAGAGAGATTCAAAAACTATAGGGAGGGTTTACACCTTGACTGGATCAGTCATATGCTCCTTCTATGCAGCCCATTGTCTGACAAATGTTGGCTTCAACACTTTATTGCTGGGCCTCTTGGTTTGTCCTGCCCCCCCCCGGGGTAAGTATTACCGGCACCCGCGGAGGAGGACCCCCGGTTAGTCCGGTCGAGGCGGGCTGGGAAGCCCTGAGTTGTAATCCTCCGCTGGCGTGGAGCTGTTGGCTGGGCCGCGGTATTCAAACGCTTCTCGCTTTAACCGCCATCAATTAAAACGAATTTCCCCGCAGAGGCTCCGTTCCTCCGCCAGCACTTCTTATAAATGGTGGATTGATTGAGATATTGATCGCCGACCCCCCCCCCCGACAGACCGCGGCCTTTGTCTTTCCTAGCAGGAGAGCCGCAAAGTCAAAAGTTTGGAACAATAAAAGCCGGCAGACGCTCTGCAGACGGATCCACGAGCCGGAGTGACTCCGAGACTTCAGTAATCAGAGACGTTAATTGCCGGCGACGGCTCGTTGTCCTTTATACAGATTTCTCCCCGGGACGCCTTCTCATTAAATGTATCGTAAAAGCTTCATTAGTAGCTCAGCGGACGCGGGCGGGAGAAGGCCAAGTTCTGATAGCGATACAAAGCGCTTAGTAATGTAACACATTCTGTATTCATTGGGTTCCGGAATCACCGCATTCATTGATTAAAACGACCTAAAATGTGTGTTTTTTGGAGAGAATTCGTTTAGGGAATCTGACATTTGTGTCACGGGCCGTCTGAACCAATCAGCCACTTACTAGAGGAGAGATCACGTAACGAGGAGGAATAAATGTGCAGATCCTGGTTAAATATGTCAGCTCTTTCATCTTCTGACACAGATCTGGGTTCTTCTGCGGGGGAAAAGAAACATATTGAATATAGATTTGTAAAATGGCAGAAAAATTGCACAAAAAAGAGAAAAATTATTTCGGAGAGAAGGAGAGAGAACGGGTGAAAGGGAGAGGAAAGGAGAAAGTGAGAGTGAGAGGAGGAGAGGGTAAGAGAGGGAGAGAGGAAAGGTGTGAGAGGGTGAGTGAGTGTCTGTATGTATACGTGTTTGGTGTTAGAGTGTGTATCTGTAAGTGTATGGTCTTGGAGTGAGTGTGTGGCTGTATGTGTTAGTGGATGGTGTTAGCATGAGTGTGTGTGTGTTAACGTTTGGTGTCAGGGGGAGCCTAAAGTTAGTGGCCCCTAAGAGGGAGGGAGAGAGAGTGTAAGTGTTTGGTGTAGTGCCTGAGCTATTTACTGGTGGAGTGGGTACTGCACCCAGATCCCACCCCTGGGCCACCGACAAGAGGGGGCGGGGGTGTTAAGAAATGATCAGCCCTGGGTGTCAAACGCGCCAGCTGCGCCACTGCATGTTACATATTTCTTAGTTCGGCCAGAAAATTATAAGATATAATCTATTTGTAGAAACAGAAGGTCACGGAACTGAAATACAAATTAATATCTGGAAAAAAATCTTTAAAAAAAAATCTAAAAAATAGTAATTAGGTTTAACAACCTTTTGGATCTCGGAACGACAAATTATGCGGCCCTGGAGATGCAGATAATTTCTACCGCTAATTACCTGCAAAACCTCAAAGGCCAAGAAAAAGAAAAGGAGAGGAAGAAGCGGACATTTCACGAAGCCCCCCTCGTTACCGGAATCCCCTGCAAATGTCTGTTTAAAAATCTTTCCCAAATATCGCCCCGGTAATGAGGTTTTAATAGGTTTCCCCATTCCACAAGAAATTCACGTCATTTAATGAAACAATTCCCCGATCTGCCGCTATTTCCTCCGAAAGGTTCTACATTCCAATTAAATGCTATAAATAATGAAAGAATTTTACTAATCATCACGTTTCCGGCTTCCAACTTTTATCTCCTTCTTTATTTATATTTAAATGATCAAAAATCATGTTCAAAATCATCATTTTCGCCTTAAAACAAGATGACTAATAAGACCAATTTGCATATGTGAATAATTACACCTTGGCTCGTAAATGATTTCATTTTTATAGAACCAAATATTCCGCAACGTGAATTAAACTGATTGAGAATTTCTTAATTTCAAAAAAATAAAAATCTCTTTAAAATTAGATTAATTATTTGCCAATCTATTTTAGGGCAGTTTCTAGATAATATTTAAATTATTATTAATTGATTTATATAGCGCCGTCATATGATGCAGCGCGGTACAATATGTGTGTGCGTCAGGTTTGCGGGATAAAACGTATCTGAAATGAATAAAGGACCTCAAAGGCTTGAAAGAGAGAAGAGAAAGAGGCCATAATCTAAAACTAGAAGTTTTACTTTACTGAGAGAGTGGTGGATGGGTGGGACAGCCTCCCAGCAGAAGTGGTAGAGGGTAATACAGCGAGGGGATTAAACATGCATGGGATAGACATACGGCTCCTGAATCTAAGACGAGACCAACGACTGATTAAGGTTTGAGTCTTTACAGCAGGAGAAACGGGCGACCAGACGGGGGCCGGATGGGGGCCGATCTGCCGGCAGGTTGTTTTTTATGTATCAAATGAATGAACTCAAATATGTCTAACATACAAAAAAAACAATAATCATATTACTGATGCAATGTATCAGCCTTTGGAATGTATGGTATCATTAGTTACTAAAGACTACAACACCCATCACGGTTAGCCGGTCCGTAGCTGGCTGGGCGTGATGGAGGGTAAGACTGAAATACCACAGACTGCTTCTACGTCGTCGTTTTCTGGCACATTCATCATTTAACTCAGAATGAGAAATAAGCAGCTGTTTGGACAGGGCAGTCGTTTTCCGCGAGCCGGGAGAAAATTTCACGTTTTATCTCAGGAAAAACAATCACATTTTATTCTCGCTGCATTTCTCCGTTAAAAGAACAAAATCGCCCTTTTTCGATTCATTCATCATCCGCAAAGGTCTCTTTCTGGCGGAGCGGCGCTCCGTTTTGCGAAATAGTCGAGGTGTCCATCTGGCGGACTCCGTTCGCTGCGCTGATTGATGGTTTATCGCGGTATTTATGGCTCCTGAAATATTTAGTGCCGTCTCTGAAAACGCACAAGTCGGCAAAAAAAAAAAAGAGAGAGAAAATTCACGGCGATTTCTCTCGGTTCCTTCAGGGAGGTGAGAGTAATGTTTGTAGCAGGAGAGCGGAGACGTTCTAAGCGCAGGTTACCCGCTGCAATGCACTTTATCTTTTTTTTCCCTTTAATGTCTCAGTTCCCAAAGTGGCAGTTTTCAACCCAGAAATGTGCCGGCTCAGCTACATCTGTCATTTTAAAAGAGCGGAGAATTCTGAAATTCAGTTATTCAGCCCCGGCTGTTTTTTTTGCAACAGGTTTAAGGAGAAACAGAAAAAAAGCAACCGAGTCCTACGCAAGATATCGAATTATCCGTCCGTCACTGCGGAGTTAAACGGACACCCCAGCCATCATATAAACTACGAAGCCCCTTTAAACTTTCACGGGGTCCCCCTTTTTTTTTGGGAACTAAATTTGTGACCCTGGTTCGCACATTAACTCTCACTTTCTCACAATTTTACTCACTCTCTCGCACTCTCATTCGCGCTCTCTCTCACGCACTCTAAATGTTATCTTTTCTCTTCAATCTGCCACCTTCTATCAGAAGTCAGCAGAGTAGGAAGGGAAACATTTAGAGAGCGTGAGAGAGTGTGAGTGAATGAGAATGAGTGTGAGGGAGTGAGAGTGAATGTGAATGAATGTATTCTGGACCAAAAAATCTGAGCTTTTTGCTTTATTTTCATCTGATTTATGGGGGTCTGCCCTCATTTTCGGGCTCTGTATGAATCGCAGAGCTTCGGTAAATTTGCAATTCCTACAAGTCTATATTTCCGTCCTATCTCCAGATCTGAAGGCCTGACGATGCATTATATAAAAGATCCTCCAACAAGAGGGGTTTCCCCGGAGCCCCCAAATAATTAAATATATTCATTTAATTAAAATGAATATGTTTTTTTCATCGTCTCCTCCGCTGGGTTAAACATTAACGTTTCTCGTTCTCCCGAACAGACTTTATGTTGATCCCAGATTCCATTCCTCTGTCCGTGGGGAACTCCGAATGTTTCCTCCTCATTCATTGCAAATCCTTACAGCAGATGTACGGAAACCAAACTTCGCTTAACGTGTTTACCGCCCGGAATCGTTTCCGACGTATAGAAATCTTTCTTCTGGGAACAAATGTAATTTTTATTTAAATTCTCTGTTTTCTCAATTCCTCCTCGGGGACTTTGCCCAAAATATTTTAAGTTTCTCCGAGCGTCGTCGATGCTGGTGAGTTCTTCCTTTGGGAAAAAGAGTATTATGAGGAAAAAAAAATGTTATCATCTTAGATTTCGTTCGAACTGAAATGAGATTTTCCGTCCTTAAAGGTCGTTGAAAGCCATTTCCGAATGTCTTGGACAGCTGAGGCGTCGGCGTGGGAACGAATTACCATAAGTTCAAGCCGTTTTGCTGCTGTTTTCACATAATTAAAAATGTTTTCATATGTATGGTAGAGGCCTGGTGGGGCTGCCAGCAGTTCAGCCCCATTCGGCCCCCGTCTAGTCCTCCTGTGTCAGGAGACACCTTGAAGATTACACGTTTGCCCCTTTAACCTCTTCACGACAAAGCCTGTACATGTAGAGGCTCACAATGCATTGTCCTTAATGGGTGTAAGGGCCACCCGTCGTCTTTAAGGGGTTAATAATATGCAGGAGTACAGGACGACATGGGTTACACCTATTGAAAAGGATGGGAAAAGTTTAATTAGAAGTATATTTCCAGAAAATGAAAACCCACCGCCGAAGTCCCGTGCGATTGGAAAACCATCGACTGTCAATCAAAGATCCTGCTACAAAGTTACTTCCTTAGCCGGAAACTTTAATCGTCGCCATGGCGATGTCACAGAGTCAGACTGCTTTTGTTCTGCGCTCCCTTGGAATCCCCGTGTAATAACACATTGCGTGTTGTCATCGTTTCTACGTGAAGGTCGTCGGACGCGGTTTTAATAGCCGGGTAAAGACACCGGGCGCTCTGCCCAGCGGGAAGCAGCTCATTCAGTTACTTAATCCGAATACGAGTATCCGGCCGACATTTATCCAAGGCGATGGGACTGTTATTTTGTTTTGTGCGAGATTCTGAACGGAGATATTGGTAACGATCGTCACTAGTGGAACAGCCTCCCAGCAGAAGTGGTAGAGGGTAATACAGTGAGGGTATTAAACATGCATGGGATAGACATCCGGCTCCTGAATCTAAGACGAGACCAACGACTGATTAAGGTTTGAGTCTTTACAGCAGGAGAAACGGGCGACTAGACGGGGGCTTTTTCTTCTTTTGAAAATGCATTATTTGGAGACTTATATAATTTTGGGATTTTTTTTTGCCCTGAAACCTAACATTGATTATTTGATACAATATTCATTTTTTTTAAAATTTCAAGTTGACACCTTTGACGAAGACCATTAGGAAGGTCTGAAAAAGCTACGCATTAACCCTTTGCATGCCATGAATATATCGCGTCGCCTTGAAAGCGGCCGAAGCATTAAAGCCGATGACCTTTTTTGTTTCCTAACTCAAAAGCCCGAAACAGAAAATCACATTCACACTTGGTTCACCGCGTTCGGCTTGTCTGTTTAATCTTAATACTATTTTCCATGAGCATCGCTGAAGCTGCTTTTGATTTATGGTTTAATATAATTGCTGTGCGTCTGGACACAGAACCTGGTTTTTTTTTAAGTGATATCAGCGCGGGCTCACCTGTCGGGAGAATGCCCTGCGGTCCAATATATGGACAGATATCACACATATACTGCTTTATCGGATACTTCCACGAGTCAGCGTCTGGCGCGACGAGGCTCATTAATACATCATCAATCAGTTTTACAGACATTATAGAGTTTGGTGCACAGGGACCGAGCGGCGATCGCGAGGCAGCGCTGTCACTTTAAGGCCAGCGGCTGTCTGATGACGTAGATGTGGCCGATAGCGGGATATGCGCTGAGATTTTATACTCACATAGCATGCGGCCGGGTGTGTAATGTAAGATATATAATATAATATAATATATATATATATATATAATATTTAATATATTTCTTAATTTAACAGGATTTTTACAATAATAAAATAAGAATGAATTAATTTACATTAAATTAAAACCAGATGAGATGAGCTCTGCTGGATGTTCCCGTAGTGATGTCATGCCACACAGGATTGATGACATCATCATACGTTCCTGTGATGGGAAAATTCACCTCCCGTGGGCTCCAATTTTTAACGAATGCCTGCCAGAGCTATCAAACAGCTTGTTCTGTCTATACCCTGCTTAATTATCTATCGGGTTTTTTTAGGGGGTCATTCATTTAAAAAAAGAGCATTTGTACTGATACTTTTTAATAATTTAAGGTTTATTAAATATTTGATGTAAAAAAAGGGTTTTCTACGGTAAAATAAAATATGTGAACACAAAACAAAAAGAATGTTTCGAGAATAGAATTAGATGTATCTGAAATATTCAACAATTCTAGATCTGATCAGCGCCCGGCCCTCCGCCGCCCCTCGATCCATTACTCACAAGTTCATTACCGTTTAATTTAATCACAAAATGCCATCCAAATGTCGCTTCCTCGGCCGCTTCACCGGAGATTTACCTATTTATTCTGCATTTACAATGAATTACTCATTATTCTGTCATTCCGAGATTTAATTCTGCAATTTATTTCATGATCCCTGACAGGCCGAAAATGAGCCTCGTTCTTCCGCCCGGCCGGCATCTTAATGAAGGGTCCTGTCTGCCCCAGCTGATTCTTCAGGATCCTCGGGGATTTCCAGGCGGTTTGTAGAAACGACACGGGCCGCTGTACGCGTTTCGCGAAGTCACGTGCGCCATATTCGCTCTAACGCCTTTATGCTGAAAGAATAAAATCTGGAGTGAGGTCAGATGTCTGGTTTTGGACGTTTTTAAAGGGCGCCCTCCAGTCATCGCATTGGGGGATCTATGATGTAAGAACGCAATACGAGGCCAGGAACCGATCCTAAATCTTATCCGGGGTACTGAATAAAGCGCATTTTTGCTGAGTAGCGGAATTCAGTTATCTGAGTCCGTGTAGATGTTCTAAGACAACTTTCTTCTTTAGAACAGGTGTGTTGTGTTTATCGCTTTCATTTTAACCCCTTAATGACAAAGGCCGTACATGTACGGGCTCAAAATGCATTGTTTTCAATGGCTTTAGGGACCGCCCATTGTCCTTAAGGGGTTAAAGGAACTGGGCCTTTAACTAACCCTGAACTGGCCATCTGGCAAATTGGGCAAGTGCCTGGTGGGCCAGTGGCTTATAGGCACACCTGGGAACTTTATGGCTTCGGCTACCCGGCGCCCCCTTTGCGGGATGCAGGCAGAGAGTCCCGATGATATCAATGGATGGTCCCGTTGACGTCGGTGAGACACCTCAGAGAATGTCTCGCCTGTTAGACCTGTAATATCAGGACTAAAGTATTTGTTTCTAATTTTATTAAATTTATAATTAATACTTTTCTCCAATGCCATATTTTTCTGCGCAATGAGAAAGAGGAAAGAAGAAAGAACCAGTTGATAAAACTCTGTGCGAACTTCAAACACTCGGCTGCCCTAAAGAAATCTCCGGATTCAGCCGCTTATTGCTGTTTTTTTTACATTATCCTCCGCTGGTACAGTTGTGTTTTTGGTAATTGTTGTGTGTTCTGTTGACGACTGAACGCAGTATAATTCGGGTCCGTTTCTTTCATACAAACTCCATGTCCTGCGGCTCGGCTCGGAAGAACGATATTTCATTCCGAAGAGGTGGAAGTTTAATCGAATTGTTACGAGAACGGTAACAGTACATTCCATGCCCTCTCATGAATCAGAATGTGAATCTCGTTATTCTGTCAGACAATTTCGGGAAGGAAAATTATACTTTCTACAAAAAAAAAAAACAAACCTCAGCAAATGAAGTTACTGGGACTGGATTCCTTTTTTTTCCTGGATTTATTCAGCAGAGGTAAAGTTAATCTAAAGTCAGTCAATTCTATTTTCAATAACACGTCTTGTAGAGTGTGCAGGGGGGCAACTAACCATGGAGAAAACAGACAACGTCCGAGGGGGCCATGGCCAATTGAGGCTCTGTGCTTGGACACTTGAACAGCCGCTGGCCTCCATAGGTTTCCCGTTAAGTTCCGAAGCGTTGTTGCTGTTGTTGGGACAGCCCAGCCTTCTTTATGCGCTTTATGCGCTTTAATACATATAATAGCTGAGATTAAGGTTTAAATGAATTTGTCTATCTTACAAATCCATGGAGGGGGTTCATCAGATGGTTTCCCCACGTCTCAGATGCTTTGCTTGTTGAGTTGGTCGTTGAGCTTGGGATTTGAGTTGGTCATCCAATATTTTTGTCCTGTTGGGTTTCATGAAGTTCCTGTTTAACCCAACACATCTGTGAAGACACAACGTGTTATGCTTCTGCCGACACGGGCAAAGATACAATGCAAGGTCTCTTGTTGTTTTTACTGAATTAATATGCTCATAAATCCCAGGCAATAGAAATACCCATCAACCATCATTTGTAACCACAGCCTGTTAATCATAGGCATTTCTACATAAACCGGAATTTTTGGTTCTTTGCATTTCAAAAACTTGTAATAATAATTATACCGTAAGAAAAGAACGTGAATACGAGATAAGAAGTAGGATAATAACAGCCTAACGCTCACGTTGTGTCAAGCGATGTAAGACATGACATGCTCTGTCCCGGGTTTGAGGTTATCAACAAAAGCACATTTTTTTTAATCACAACCTCATTGTTCGTAAAAGAAAAATGAAATTAAGGTTCTTGAATCAATAAATATTGCAAATACCAATTTAGGTCGAATTGTTCCAACGGGATACTTAACTGCTGTTTTAGATGATGAAATATTGTTTTTGAAGACAAATAATTGTTGTCAGCAGAAGAACAAGTGGAGCTGCGTCAGAATGTTGGGACAGCATTTATCTTTTAAAATCGTGCTCAGGCTACAGGACCCGGTTTGATCGATTCTCCGGTTTCTCATTCCGTTTTAGGATACATATATTTTTCATGTTTAATAAATAATTTCATGAATAAATAATAAAAATAAATAAAAAATCATAATATAATAAATACATATTTGGTTTGATTTGCTTCCTGTAAACTTGTAACAATGAATAAAAACTATTTGGTTATTTTGTATTGAAAACTCGCACTCCCTCTCATGAAACTTACAAACTCCCTCCTTTTCCTATTATAAAATAGTGAATCGTTAAACATATTTAAAAAAAAAAAACAACAACAAGGATTCCAAATAACCTCTACTAACCAAGAAGGGCCTGACAATTGGTCCCCTTGTTCCCTCACCCCATGTGTCGATCGGGCTATAATAGAATAAATCAGGAGATGTATCTTAATAAAAACTTTTTGTTTTTAGCCCGGATGGAGCAAGGAATTTCATTTTTTTTTTAATTGTGTTTATTTTGAAACACGGTTCTTTTAAGATATTTTTATGTACCATATAATCTTGCAAAAAGGAACTTTGTGTGAAAAAGTCTTTTGTATAAGAAAACATAAAAAGATTGCTTTTTAACACCTTTTTGGGTTTCTAAAGAAACACAATGTCACGTTGACAAATTTGACCCAATTTTGCTTTAAGAACCTTTTTTTCCAATGCTCATAAACTATTCTATTTACTAAAAAAAAAAAGAAAGTAGGCAGAAACAATACAAGAAATGTTTAGTACAAAGCATCTTGTTTCAAATAATCTATTAGCAGAAGCCATGCATGGGTGTCTTTTTTTTAAAATTTATTTTATTTTATTGACTATTTCCGGAAAACATGTTGGGTGTCACTGGAATGAACTAAATAAAAATTTTAATGTGATAAATGTTCATTAAATTTAATTATGATGGCAAAATATTACCATAATCACTTTTAAAATTAATTAGATACAGATGCTGAACGGAACACAGCACATCGCTTTATCGTGGGGAAATAGGATTAAATTTGCATCTCTCCGTTTATAATTGTCGTTTTGATCGTTTATTTCATTTACAGGTTATATTTATGCACGCAATAAAAACATTTAAACGAACGAACCCGTATTTTTTATTTTTTTTATTGAAGGGATCTGCGACTTTGTATCCATGTTTATGAAATGGTTTATTTTTAGCCAATTTCAATATGTTTCCACAGCTGTGACCTTCTCCTTTAATCTAGCGGGCTAAACACTCATTCATACCCTGATCATTTGCGTAATTAATGTTATCCTCTAATGGATGATCTACGGCGTCTTTCCTCTATGCAAATCAATTAATTTATAACCCTCTCTCATCATTCCCTGCAACCCCCAGCGATTTCATTTAGAATGTCAGGGCTTTAAAGGTGTAGCGTCGCCGCGGAGACCTGGAATACTAAAAAAATTAAATATAATTCAACGTATTATTATAAAATGTATTCTGATATGTAAATATAGGGTCTGACGTCAGATAATGTCTGACATCACCACGCCGCAACTTTGCGGGCAAAAGTCACGTTTGGCGCCCGATCTGCTGCCGTTCACCCTGCTGCAGAATAAAATGTGTCAAGATTTTGGTTTACGTCAGAAATAAATAGTTTTTTGGTTCCACGTCAGTGTTTTTGAGAATTTTATTGATTATTTGGAATGACCAAGCTTATTTTTTTAATGACAGAGGCCACAAAAGTGATTATAAGAAGCTAAACGTATCTTCCAAAGATTTATTCCAGGGAGGGACTTTCTGCTAAACTACAGATATGGGTAAAATTTTTGCCCCATCTATAGTCACAGGGTACTTTCCCAGCGTCTACAGCCAGTGACCCGATTCTCATGGTTCTTACCCAAGATAGATAGAGAAAATGAATTATATCCCCTCTGTGATGCAAGCAAATGGTCTCAGCTGATTGGCCAAGACATTGTCGGCTGGCTTCTCGTTCCCGCCTGCCGTCATCTATAGAAAACGAGGTCTATCACTAGCCACCAGGGGGCAACATTTCCTCCGAGGGGCTGGAGCCTAAGGGCTACATCCATTACCTGCCCATCTCATACATTCCCCACCATGATTAAGCCGATGACACAACTTTTACGTCATAGGAAGCCCTAATACACCTATCCTACCCCCCCTTAATAATTTAACATGCCCCACTGCCCCTTTTCCCAAAAATTAGATGGGTTTGGTCCACAGATCACAGTCCCATCCTAAATCTCGTTTATATCATGTACAGATTTACAGTAATTTGCTTCTGCAATTTTATTGAAAATCCGTTTTTTTGGAAACAAATAATTGGCCGTTTTCAGGATTACGCGACATCGTACTGAAGGCTAATTCGTTTTCAATTTGGAGATCGATACGTTCTTGTCAAAGCTCAGAAATTATACTTTTACGCGACACAAAAAAACTCAGTCATTAATATTTGGGCCGTTTTTCTCAAATCGCGTGACCTTAGAAGGCGAGAGCGGGGCATTTTCAGAGCCAAATAGCCAGGAAAAAAAATCAATTTCTTTATGTAATTGTAACGAGATTTATAGCAGTTTTAGAGCAAATCTCTCTTTGATGGCAATTACAGAAACATTTCATTTAATTTGCGCAAAGGGGAGAAAAAAAATGGCCGTTGATACGAATCCCCTTTTTTCGCACGGTGGAAAGAACAAATATTAATGGATATAAATAACGGGCAGAAATATCACTGCAACAATTTATACGATTGGAGAAAATGGTGACACGGCGGTCATTTTGGTTCTACGGAGGGGGGGGTGGAATTGGGAACTGATTACTTTTATTACTGGATTTCCGAGCCGCCTCCTTGAAGTATCGGGGTTTTTGGCAACGGATCGTGAGAATGACTCATATTTCGCTATAATTTGAAATTATTATAATTAAGTTAAGTTAAGTTATATTTTTTTAATGCAATACATTGTGGGGGGGGTCTAATTTGAGACATTTCCTTGTATCAGAATCCAGCTTTGGTCTCAAATGGTCCCCAAGACCCAGCTCTCCGTACCACGGTGTATTTAACCTTTTACTGAAGGATTTCTCTGATTTTACCCCCCCAGGGGTATTTTATATGGGAATTCCTCTCCTTTTTGTTTGCTGCTTGGGGTAAGGAGACCCTTGGAGCTGCCGGGGCCGTTGAGGGGTCCTGTGGCATAGCAGACCCCCACCGTTACTCTTCCCTGTAGCTCGAAGTAAATTAAATCCAACTGCATGTTTAGCTAACATAGGATGTAAAACGCGCTCCTTTCTTTAAGTCTAAATCCATTGGGTTTAAGTTGACATCCAGGAGGTAAAATCAATATGTTTTTATTTTTCACCTATTTCCCGCATTTCCATCTGGAATCTCGGAGGTAACGCCGGCGTTGGATTCCTCGACGCCGCTTCCGAGCTGTTTGCAAAACTGTAACTATTAATTAAATGGACACTTTGTAAGGCGATCGTACACCTCGTTTCAAGGCCTGTGATTAACACAAGACCTTTCCCAGGAGCGTCTCCGGGCGCATTGTCCTTTGAGCAGCGGAAGGCAGTAAATTCAACGGAATGGTCCTTAAAACAGGTTTCTTATCTTTTTTGGGGGGGCTGCAGGTAAAAAAAATAACTAACCGAGAAGTAAACGCATAAGAAGGGGGAACAAGCGGGGAAAGGTAGAACCCAACTCGCATCCCCTTTATGAACCCCTAAAACCCTGAAACAATGTAGCGGCACCAATCACTAAACTGCTGGCATCCTTTAAACCGGACCAGGCCAGCAGTCATACTCCCCTTTCTCTAACTGTCCAGGGGGCCATTTCTGTGCATGCACATGGGGGGGTCTCGTGAGACCACACTGGAATGATTGCAAAGCCACTGAAGGGGGGCACCATATGGGTATAGGCAACAGGAGATGTAAGTAGTTGGGGGGGCTGTAAAATGTATATGGGGGGATTCTGCATTTGCAATGGGAATTGAAAGAGACTTCTCATCTATCATACGTATTAAAGTGATTTTTTTCCCCAAAGTTGAGCTGTATTGTTCGAAGAAAAATAATAATAATAATTTTTTATTTTTTTTGGTAAACTGGTGACCTCAATTTTTTAAACAACAAACCTGCTGTGTTGCGTAACCTAAAATTATTCTTCAACATCAAGCCTTACAAAAAAAAAAAAAAAAAATATTTTCTTTCCTTAATAACATCGCTCGTGATTATGCACGAAAATTTCACACAAAAGAAAAAGCGGCACGAAGCGAAATAAACGGCATCCAGCTTTACAAATACAGTCATTTACTGTCGTGAGCAAAACCACGGATAAGTTCAAACTTATTTATTATAAATCCCTTTACTTTAGTAAAAAAAAAAAGTTCTGTATATGTTTTTTGTTGTTGTTGTTGTTGATGTTGGAATCTGACACCAGATATTCATAAAATACATTGTTGGGAATATTTTAGTTTCATATATCACCTCCTTTCAAGGAACAGATTTATTTTGAGATTAATGTGTACTTTCCTTCCATTTATATGCATTTCAGCTAGAAGGGAAAAAAAAGATAATGTTTCTCCGGTGGGAAATTCTGCATCTTATCAGTAAACCCGGCTACATTTATTTAACAATAATTGTGTTCAGGAAACAAAAATTACAAAAATAAAAACAAAAAAAAATTCTCGGTTATGGAATGTTCTGTAGATCGGTCAATGGCTTAAAGGGACAGGATCGAGAAAAAAAAACAATTCCAATTTAATATTAATTAATATTTTTTATTTGGTTTGAGCCCGAGCTTGCAGAGGATTTCCCCCCCGAGACCCCTGGACTGTCTTAAATACCCCACCACTGGACCTTAGGGGTATAAAACAGGCTATGATGGATTATGGCCATTTAATGATGGATTATGGCCACTTGGCTACTGTTGGCTACTGTTGGCCAATACACGGAATAGGTTTGACCCAAAATACATTAAATTTGCACCAGAAAAGAATTTAGGAATTTAAGTGTAAAATGGGATTTTGAATTAGAAATGAATATTCTACAAGCTTCTTCCACCTAATAAATACAAAAGCTCAAAGATTGGGTTTAATGAATAAATTAGACCTTATAATAAAAGATGGAAAGCCTGAAATTACGGAATGATTAGGAGTCTATAGGTAGGGAGTGAAGGTCATTGTTGCACGAGAAAGAGGTTTTTCTATAAATGCCTGAATTCGGTGAATTAGCCGTCGCTGGAGCTTTTGAGATTCTTTGCAAAGCGAAATGTTTTTGATCGTTCATAAATCTTTTATGGGCCCCAAAATGCAAATGCAAACACTTTCAAACAATATATTACCGGTGACTGAATGCAAAACAAAAAATCCATAAAATTACAATATATTCCCTTTGTAAAATATGTTCCTAAAAGGAGTGATGTATTGTCCCAAAACAAGGAGAATATAACAGAATCTGAAAAACAGAAATTACATTTTTTTAATTTTAAATTTTAAATTCTAAGCAATCAAGAAAAGAGGTTTAATCATATATTTAGCAAAATGCTGGACCTGGGCAAACTGAGCAATTAGAATACTGCGAAGAGGCCTGGTTCAACGTGGATAAATGTAAGGTTATGCATTAAATCGGTAAATGATATGTTTTACAAATCCAGTTAGGTAAAATAAATGCGTAACATTTCTGAAACATTGTGATTTAAGGTAGAAGCTGAAGCAGAAATGTTTTTCCAATGTTTTTATAACGCATTTGATGGCCCGCTCGGATCTTATCTGATATCATTGCATGAAATCTGGTGCCAACTTGTTCTATAAAACACAAAGCAGCTGCCTATGGAGCGATTTTATTAGAAGTGAAACCAGAATCAAATGCCATCCCCACCTGTTCTGTGCCCTACCGCCTTCCCGTCCACAATGCCAATAGTGTTTTTAACCCCTTAAGGACAATGGGCGGTCCCTAAACCCATTGAAAACAATGCATTTTGAGCCTGTACATGTACGGCCTTTGTCATTAAGGGGTTAATATTAATGGTTTTATTTTTCAAGGTAGGAATCCGTGATATTTGTGCTCTTGAGATGCTAATCCAGATTTTATAACGGTATCTTGACACGCTGTGCATGCGCCGTCCTGTGAATAATGTCGCCCTGTGTTCTGTTTGTATCTGATCTTTTTTTTATATATATATAAATATGTATGCGAACACAAGTAACATAAAATATTCACATTTTTCATGGCGACGCAGCTCAAGATAAGATTACGGAATCCAGATGCTTCCGTCGCAAATTCAGATAAGAAAGATTTCCGGATCTTTCCATGAATGAAATAAGGCGCTTGTGGCCAATACATATTGTTACAAATGGCGAGGTCGGTAACACACAAGGGTTAATTAAATCTGCATCATTGTTCTGTGTATCAAAGGAACGTTATTGCAATTATAACAATGGGATTTAACCCCTTAAGGACAACGGGCGGTCCCTAAACCCATTGAAAACAATGCATTTTGAGCCCGTACATGTAGGGGCTTTGTCATTAAGGGGTTAATGTTACCAACACTATCTGACATCTCACGGGGATTATTACAAAGTTATAATAAATGTCTCTTTCAGTAAGACTTTAAAGCTATTGCGCAAAAAACATAATAGAAGGATAATTGATTTTTTTTTCTTATTTATCTCCTTCAATAAAATGTTTTCCTAACAAAGCGAACATGAAGTCTTCCCACCGTGTCGAGGCAACCCCAGCGCCGATTAGTCCTGAGGCTGAAAACAAATCTTTTCTGATATCTTTGCTGTAGAAACCCCTCTGGGTCAACGTGCACCCGGCAGCTAACAAGGATCGTCTAAAAAAGGCTATTCCTCTGATGGGAAAAACCTACAAAAACCTGTCTTTTCGCTGAAATGACGACTCAGTCGTTGAGGACCGAACCAACGGTCATGATAAATGTTTCACGCGAGTTCCATCTGTATCTTGAAATACCTCTGTGATTCCACCCGGATGTGTGAAATATACCATGTTTTTTGGAAAGTGTTATTTTCGGTTGTTGACCATGCGCACTTGACCTTGCGGTATAATTCTACCAGCGATACTTCACAAACTTGGCAGAACGGAATATTTTGGGAGATCATTGGAGACATTGTATCGATGTGCAATTTGTTGAAAGGGGCAGCCGCAGCATTAACAACAAGTATTAGAAAAGAAATGACTTACCTTTGGGAGAAGCTGCAGCCCCAGCGCCCCACCCACTCAGCGGTCTTGTTTTCGCACCACTGATTGGCTGCTCAAAGCCAATCAGTGGCAAGAAAATGTTTCTATTGAAAGCAATGGGAGCTCCTTCCATGCATGAAGATGGGGGTCTCAGTTAGACCCCTAGAACACCCCAGCTGGGCCAGTGCTGGAGCTGAACGGCTATAAGTGTCCCACGTGAGCTTTTTTTTAGGAGATTTTTTGGGTCAAACGCATTGCCTGCAATTTAAGTAGCTGGATGGTGGGGGGCAAAAAGGGAAATTAATGGGGGAGTCTGTGAATCCCCCCCCATGCATTTTCAAAAATAAAATTAAAGGGGACATTCAGCAATCACACGCATTAAAGAGCAAATGAGAGCTGCAGAGACCCTTAAATGAAGCCTATTATAAAAAAAAAAGGAGAAAACGTGCAACGAATTTCCCCGCAGATTTTCCAAAAAAGTGTAATCGCCCCAATTATTTAAAAAAATAATAATAATAACGTCATAAAATGATTGCGATTACAATTCTACATTAACATAGAAATGTTCTGGGAATTACCGAATTTTGCATAAAGCAGCGTTTGTATCTAAACGTCTGTAACCGGACGCAGTTTTCCTCTCCGAGACATTATTCATCTCGTAGAGAATTGATTTACGCGTCGCTTGCGTTTCTTTCCAATAAGAAGAGCTTCGTTTAGTCGATAATAACTGACGGGGCAGCGCGCGCCGAATCGCAATCATCACGGCGTCGCCGGCGACATTTCTGGTGACGGATCTTTCATTAACTTCATAGAACTGATTGACTTCGTTTTGCGGCCGCCGTGACCTCGTAATTATTCTCCGAGATGCCAGCTGCATAAGTAAATAAACTGGGGAGGTGGGGGGGGGTTTGGATTATTGACAAATGCAAAGTACAGCAAGAATTATTTGGAAAAGTCAACCAGCGAAATGTGCCGCCGACATTTAGTATTTTATCAATAAATAAACCTTTCGGAAAAGCCATGAATCAGATGGATAAAGCGGAATTCTAGCGTGGTCTGAAGGAACGTCGGTGGTGGTGACCTCTATCTACAGGCCCACGACGGAAGGCTGCGGGTAACTGGATGAAAAAAATCATTAATGGGGAATTTAGCGGGAAAAACCTAGTTCTGACATCACAGCTTCCATTGGGATTCACGACTTATACGTCACGGCCCCCTGTGTGATGCGACAAAATTGTTGGGTTCATTCGCTGCGCACCTTGGAAACGCTTCGTACCAATAAGGGATAGAATGGCTTTTAAAGGAAAAAAAATTCTTAAAATAAATACATTTAATTCTCCTATATTACAGTCTATGCCTCATACCTCCCAAATGTCCCTGTTTAATTTGTCCAGTCCCTCTTTGGACCTTAAAATCCTTTGCTCTTCTTTCCTCACTTGCTGTCCTTCTTTGCTCCTCTACTCCCCTCTTTCCTCCCATGCCCCCCTTCTTCCCCCATGCCCCTCTTTCTTACTATGACCCCCCCCTTTCCTCTCTAATGCCCCCTCTTTTCTAGGAGCTCAGAATGTTTGCTGGGTATGAGGGTCTCGCAGGGTTCTACAGCCCGAAAAGCCCCGATAATGTGTATAAAAACAGAAAAAAAAATGTCACTCTTTTGACATAGAGAATACTAAGTAACCCCTTTAGCCCCCGGAGAGCGGAGCGAGTAGGTTATTTGCAGGGTATATTACACAGAAAGTCTAAAAAGAAAAATATATCCGCCTCGCTATAGAATATATAGTCGTAAAAAATGATAAACGCGGGGTTTAGGGCTTTCATTCTGATATATGAAAGTTCTGAAGAGACGTTTTAATGAGAATTTTTCTCAAAGACCTTGCTGGAAGCACAATTAAAACTGATGAGAACCGGTACCTGGCCCATAAAACACTTTTTAAATAGAAAAATCTATCATTCTAACACGTAGAAAAAAAAAAACGCGCTCACATTTCACGAGAGAGACGTTCAAGCGGTCTCGTTGCTGAAGAATGAGACGGCACGGCAGTCCCCGGGAACGAACTCCACTCCCAAAGCTCTCGAGGGGGTAGAATCATAATCTCGATGGCTTCACAAACATCCTATAGGGGACAATGCATAGCAACAATCGAGTCTATTCTACAGATGTCGTGATGAACTGAGTTGGCTGTCAGATCTAGTTGTTGAGGACCACTCAAGTGAGTTGGCTTAACCTGAGCAACCCTCAGAGTCACTAAAGCCAGCTAATTATATCTGTCAGGTTGACTCAATTTAGTCCCCGTCAAGCTTCTACACCAAGCACAGCAGCTCCCTGATTCGTAAAAGCGGAGGCCATGCTAAAAAAAGCCTCAAATTCACCAAATTTAACTTCATAGGAGAGGGAGAGCCGACTGAATTCTCAATACATTAAACTTCAACGCAAAGCAACGGCCACCTTCACTGCCAAATCTGGTGCCCAACTCAACGGGCGTAGAGTACAAGTCAGCAAGTCATCCCTTCCACCCTTTCTCCCTCCATCCCTTCATCCCTTCTCCCTCCATCCCTTTATCCCTTCATCCCTTCTCCCTCCACCCCTTCATCCCTTCTCCCTTCATCCCTTCTCCCTCCTCCTTCTACCCCTTCATCCCTTCTCCCTCCACCCCTTCATCCCTTCTCCCTTCATCCCTTCTCCCTTCATCCCTTCTCCCCCCACCCCTTCATCCCTTCTCCCTTCCACCCTTTCTCCCTCCATCCCTTCATCCCTTCTCCCTCCATCCCTTTATCCCTTCATCCCTTCTCCCTCCACCCCTTCATCCCTTCTCCCTTCATCCCTTCTCCCTCCTCCTTCTACCCCTTCATCCCTTCTCCCTCCACCCCTTCATCCCTTCTCCCTTCATCCCTTCTCCCCCCACCCCTTCATCCCTTCTCCCTCCATCCCTTCTCCCTCCATCCCTTCTTCCTCCACCCTTTTACTTGGGGGTCTTAGAGGGTGGGGGGTAGTTAAGTTGTTTTTGAAAATTGCTTTTTAAACCTTTAAAGGACATAAATATTATTATTTTTATTATTATTATTATTATTATTATAATTATTATTATATGTTTTACATTATGATTTAAAACCCACAAAACCAGTTTAAATCCCTTCTCTTTTCATCCCGCTAGGAAAATATTAAATACAATTCATGCAATTCGTGCAAATACATATAAAAAACTTAAAACATTCCTCTCTTATTATACATCACCATTTCCAATTCCAGACCAACCAGACTAATAATAATAATAATAATAATAATAATAATAATAATAATAATAATAATAATGATAATACTACTACTACTACTAATTATTATTATTATTTCATTATCATATATTTTTCACATGATTTAAAACCCACGAAACCGGTTTAAATCCCTTCTATTTTCCTCCCGCGAGGAAAATATTAAAAAAACAATTCATGTCGGCCCGAATATATATTAAAAAAAAAACTTTCAAGGACAATAAATTCAATTAACAATTTTCTGCTCCTACATTATTTGGAGCTCGGAAATAAAAACAGTCTGAAAAGCATTTGAAGGGGTAATCAGAGCGAGAGATAAAAAGCGGTCACGAAGCTGAAATACTCCATTCCGTCTTCTGCTTGGAAGAGATTAATAACGGTCGCCCGGGTTCCACCAGGAAGAGACTCGCGAGGACTCGGCGCGCGCACGGAACGTCTCTCTCACCCATGAAGATCAAAGCAATAAAGAACGGTTATTTCGCCTCTCGGTAGGATCTCGTAGGTAAGGCACAGAATGTGTTCTCCAGTTAATGAACCCGCCACGTTTATGACCTCTCATTTTCAGTTCAAGGCGACCGGCGCCGCAGTATTTTACTCGCAGCCTCCTGACATAAAATTCATGAAACTTTTGCTTCAGAGAGAGGAAAAGCCACGGCCGTCCGCTGCGTCCTTGGAGTATATATATATATATTAAAAAAAAAACTCTACGAGGTCGCTTTATACCCCCGGGCGTAGAGCCCTGCCACTAGCTGTGATTGATTTAAATGTTACTGGCCGGTAACCAGCAAGGTCAAAAACTGCAGTATTTAGAGAAAACAGCTCAATCCGCAGGTGAAGCAGAATTCTGGATTTTTCACTTTGTTGAGAGGGTGGTGGGTAAGTGGAGCAGCCACCCAGCAGAGGTGGTAGAGGGTAATACAGTGAGGGTATTAAACATGCATGGGATAGACATATGGCTCCTGAGTCTAAGACGAGACCAACGACTGATTAAGGCTTGAGTCTTTACACGAGGAGAAACGGGCGACTAGATGGCAGATACCCCACTACAGAGCATTAGAGCAAAAACGTGGCATCGGTAAAATCACGTATTCCCCCCCGATGCCAATTTTTAGTTGCCCGGCACCAGGACGTTTGCCAGCGTAAGCCCTGCTGGGGCAGATTTTTTTGGCTCAAGTGCCACTGTTTACGTCTAAACGTGGAGCGCACACCTGCTGCTACTTTGTATCCAAAAGAGTTGCCAAAATTGTTTTATTTTTTATTTTTTTGTTCGAATCAGCCGCATGTGAAGGCCGTAAAATTTGGCAGCTCGTTTTTTTCTGTAAAGGGTCGTTCTGCAATCAAACGGCTTATAAATCCCAGCCGAAAATTATAGTGCTGGTCGTTACAACATAAAGACGAGTTATGGACACAGCCGTTAAGAGTCATAATGGAAGAATTTTTATGAATAAAACTTTTTTTTTTTTATCGCCACAAACTGATACAAAGACTGCCGAGAAAAAATAAAAATATATAAAAAAATAATAATAAATAAATTAAAAAAGTTTCAAAGATATTTGAACTGAACAAAGACGAATAACCAATTTTAATAAAACCTGGTTGTAAAAAAAATAAATGACATCATTGTGTGTGAGAAAAAAACATATGGATTAGTGTTATTGTGATTTGCCTGGATTTCTGTTGATTTGAGGACACTGAGGTTTGCCAATCACCTTCTATTCAAACAGGAGGTACACAGAGTTATTACTCAACCTTTATTACCAAAGCCCACCATCTTACATCGCGGCAGGTAACGACTTTACTCACGGAAAACGCGCTTATATGGTTTTCAGGTTTTTCAAAAATAATAATAAAAATATATATATATTTTTTTTTTTAATGAAATGTAGAGTATACAGCGCTGTATAAAGTAATAACCCCCAGCACTGTACACAGTAATATAACCCCCCAGCGCTGTATACAGTAATAACCCCCAGCACTGTATACAGTAATATAACCCCCAGCGCTGTATACAGTAATATAACCCCCAGCGCTGTATACAGTAATATAACCCCCAGCGCTGTATACAGTAATATAACCCCCAGCGCTGTATACAGTAATATAACCCCCAGCACTGTATACAGTAATATAACCCCCAGCACTGTATACAGTAATATAACCCCCAGCGCTGTATACAGTAATATAACCCCCAGCGCTGTATACAGTAATATAACCCCCAGCGCTGTATACAGTAATATAACCCCCCGCGCTGTATACAGTAATATAACCCCCCAGCGCTGTATACAGTAATATAACCCCCCGCTGTATACAGTAATATAACCCCCAGCGCTGTATACAGTGATATAACCCCCAGCGCTGTATACAGTAATATAACCCCCAGCGCTGTATACAGTAATATAACCCCAGCGCTGTATACAGTAATATAACCCCCAGCGCTGTATACAGTAATATAACCCCCAGCACTGTATACAGTAATATAACCCCCAGTGCTGTATACAGTAATATAACCCCCTAGCGCTGTATACAGTAATATAACCCCCAGCGCTGTATACAGTAATATAACCCCCAGCACTGTATACAGTAATATAACCTCCAGTGCTGTATACAGTAATATAACCCCCTAGCGCTGTATACAGTAATATAACCCCCAGCACTGTATACAGTAATATAACCCCCAGCACTGTATACAGTAATAACCCCCCAGCTCTGTATACAGTAATATAACCCCCAGCGCTGTATACAGTAATAACCCCCAGCACTGTATACAGTAATATAACCCCCCAGCACTGTATACAGTAATAACCCCCTGCACTGTATACAGCTGATGCTTTATGGCAATGCTAATTAAGTATAACCCCCAGCGCTGTATACAGTAATATAACCCCCAGCGCTGTATACAGTAATATAACCCCAGCGCTGTATACAGTAATATAACCCCCAGCGCTGTATACAGTAATATAACCCCCCGCGCTGTATACAGTAATATAACCCCCCAGCGCTGTATACAGTAATATAACCCCCCGCTGTATACAGTAATATAACCCCCAGCGCTGTATACAGTAATATAACCCCCAGCGCTGTATACAGTGATATAACCCCCAGCGCTGTATACAGTAATATAACCCCCAGCGCTGTATACAGTAATATAACCCCAGCGCTGTATACAGTAATATAACCCCCAGCGCTGTATACAGTAATATAACCCCCAGCACTGTATACAGTAATATAACCCCCAGTGCTGTATACAGTAATATAACCCCCTAGCGCTGTATACAGTAATATAACCCCCAGCGCTGTATACAGTAATATAACCCCCAGCACTGTATACAGTAATATAACCTCCAGTGCTGTATACAGTAATATAACCCCCTAGCGCTGTATACAGTAATATAACCCCCAGCACTGTATACAGTAATAAAACCTCCAGTGCTGTATACAGTAATAACCCCCCAGCTCTGTATACAGTAATATAACCCCCAGCGCTGTATACAGTAATAACCCCCAGCACTGTATACAGTAATATAACCCCCCAGCACTGTATACAGTAATAACCCCCTGCACTGTATACAGCTGATGCTTTATGGCAATGCTAATTAAGTCCGTTCCTCCATAGACTTTCATTAGACAGAGAGTCTCTTTGGGTGATTAAGACGGAGGAAGAACCCATACAGATGGCTTTATTATGGGGCAAAAACTAGAAGGATTTTTAATCTTTAATCTGATATCAGTGATAATATTCAGAGAGATTTGTAAGGTTTTCTCTCTTATTTCCAGACTCATAGAGCCGCCCCCACTCCCCCTAAGAAAAAAAAGCAAACCATAACAATTTTGCTTTCCGCACAAATCCGCACTTTATTGAGAGTTTTTATTTCGCAATGTGGGTGTTTGAGAGTAACCTTGTCCTTCACTAACTCAGTTGGCATTCAAAATATTGTATTATTAAAAGAAATGTTGATATATATATTTTTTTACATGTAATGGGGTTGACAGTCGTAGAACAGTGGAGATCGGTAAATGTCAAAGCTTATGCCTGAATAAAGTAGGTATTGTCGATAACATTTTCATTAAATTCTAGGCAACTGTAGAAAACCGAACTCGCCATAAAGTGCAGGAATGAAAGGAATTAGGAACAGCAACATGATTACATCATCGGAAGGGCATTTAATTCAATAGGAGGTGAAAGTCTTTGGAACAAAGAAGTACTTTCAAAAATATATATATTTGTAGGGAAAAAGCTAAAATAGATAGATTCTTCGAAAGAAGATGGATTAAAGAAAAGGACACGGCTCAACACATAACATTTTTTAACCTTTGTTAATTCACCAAATTGTGTTAACCGCAGACAAATTTAGAAACAAAACATACAAAGTTCAAGAACAATGGCTTCTCACTTCATAGATGAACTTGTTTTTGTCGAGGTTCTGTCCACTGAGATTGATAGCAGTAGTGGAGTCAGGGAACCACCAGTTTAGAGATTTCTCGGAGGGTTCTGAAAATTGTGGCTTTAGTTAAAATTCTGCAAATTTGTGAATGGGGGCTTTTGGTATAAGTAACCTCTCACACACACTAACACTACACATTCACACACACACATCCTAACAGTATACTCTTACACACACTAACACCATACATTCACACACACATCCTAACAGCATCCTCTCACACACACCAACACCACACATTCACACACACATCCTAACAGCAACCTCTCACACACACTAACACCACACATTCACACACACATCCTAACAGCATCCTCTTACACACACTAACACCATACACCTACATACAAACACATACTCTCAGTTCCCCCTCCCTGTTATTTGAGCCCTAGCTACCTCGGGGCACCTTAATTACCTGGGGTCTGGGCGCCGTGCACTCGTGGCACCCGCTTTAGCACGCCCCTGCTTCTGAGATACATTTTAGGGCCATATGTGCCTCCCCATGAGACGAGTTACCCATTTTCAATGATCTGAATGAAAAAAAAGTAATTACTTTTCACAGTTTTTTTGGGTAGTTTTTGCTGACAGCGTCACGCCAAGAGCATTGAGTACCGAGAATAATTTATTACACGACGGGGTCGGTAAGCATGATAAATTTCTGGGGCTGCGTGATATCAGGTTTATGAAGATCTCAGGTACATTGCATTCTGCAGCTTGATAAATAAAAACCGAACATCGTATATTTTTGCTGCGGCTTGCAGATCACAGGTTTTGTTACAAACATTTTTTTTATGGAGATTGCTTGGGTTTATTATAGGTCTCCGACGCGTTCGTGTCCCATCTGTGCGTGCTGCGTATGGCTGAGGGTTTCATAAACCGCAGCCACGTTACGAGTGCAAGTCACTGAAAGAACACCGCCGGTGATTATACCGCTGGAATACTATCGAGCAACTTCAATGGCTGCGTTCGACGAGACCTGGCAAGATACCCCCATCTGGGTTCGGAAAAGCTCGTTATTCCACGACATTGTTGTAGCTGCTGACGCTCCGTCTATCCCGGCCATGAATTAATTACAAAGAAGAACAAATTCCCAGCGCGGAAATCCGAACCTGCAAACATATACATTAAATAAACATGAGGCTTTACCGCCATGCTTTGCCCAAAGGACACAAGCTCTTCTACGTCAAAGGTGTGCAAAATAAACATATTACGTAGATAACATAAATTGGCTGGACTTCCATGATAAGAAAGGAGTAATATATGCCTCACCCACCTAACCTTTAATAGAATGGAGTCTTCTTATGGCCATACATTTATTGAGAAGAACCAACAACCTCCAATGTACATTTCAGCCTTGACCCTTGCACTGCCCATACCCAGGAGGTTCCCCATTCTCAAACCCGAAATAAGAGACAGACACCAGCAGGATTGGATTTAGAAAAGGCCGAGACATTTATTTAACAAATGTCTCGACATAACTTTATTTAACATCTTATAAATTATTGTAAAAACACTTTAATAATAACTTCTGTATAAATACTATACAGTCTTCTGTACACCTGTGTACAAACAGCTGAGGGTTCCCAACCTAAACACAAAACAATGGCTTCACACTACCCCTTCCGCCGGATACCACAATCGCCCAAGCGACCGCGGGTCGGATAGGGGAGCTCCACCTTAACGCTTTGGTTAATCCTGTACAGGGAGGGCATTAACTCTAACCTCTAACCAAAACCATCAACTTGCCGCTCCCATTATCCTTCAAACTTCTCCCGGGAACTCCTCCGCCACAGCAAAGAAAACGGATCCTGCAAAAAGAAAGAGGGAAAGGGGGAAAGAAAAAACACACAAAGCCAAAACAAAAACACAAAGCAAAAGACAAAAAGAGGGAGGGCGGGCGGGAAACTGCTCCTGTGGTGTTCAGTAATTGCCCCTTGCACGTGTGCTTAGAGGGGCTTTATAGCCCTGTCCCTAGAGGGTTACCAACTGAACCCCACCGATGAGGCCCATGGAGGCCAAAACGTACATCTGGTGTTGTTGGTTCCCTTGGGCTCTCCTTGTGGACAGGACTAGACTGACACGTTGATGGAGCTTTTCCCTCTGGAATCGTACATGTGAGCTGAAGCTCGAGACTCTCCCGAGTGGACTCTCCTGAGTGGATGCTCCATAGGACAGTCTATTAAGCTGCTGTCCGGTCTCGGTTGTTCTCATAGCTTTTTGGATGCAGTCTCTTTCTTCAGGAATCTCTTAGAGTTCACCCCAAGTGTAAAGGTGATTAGTGGTTAAGTGTGGAGTGGGAAATTTCTCTTCGGCCTCCTGAGTTGAGACGCAGAAAGTCCAAGGATGATGTCATAACCCAACGCTCCTCAACTCCCTAACAAGGAGTGAAGAAAGGGGGCCATTATCACAATTATCCCAATTATCACAATACACAATCCAGTTCTCTACAGTGTTACACGTTAGACATGATAACAATTACTGCCTTCCTGCTGTCAGCTGAACATAAAACTTTATTATATGCAAAAAGAAAGCAATTAATACCAAACTCATCCAATATTTCAGGAAAAAAAAAATGCATATTGCTAATTCATTGGGGGGGAAAGACTTTGTGAAATTAATAAGTTGCAAATGACCTTTGGGTAAAGTCTTTATACTTACATTTTTTCCAATTTATAGAAATGACAGAATTTAAATAAAAAAGCAATTTCCATTTATGAGTTTGTGTCACGATTCATAAGTAGAGAGAGGGGAGAAAAAAAACATTTTATTTTAATTGGAATCCTGGGCACTTCTGGGAAATAAAAAAAAAATAAAATAAAACATATTTGAAAAGAAAAAAAAATGAAAAAATAAATGCAGATTCAACAAGAATAATTGAATAAAATGTGAATTATCGCGATCGCCTGGGAATGGAAGCCTGGAGTGCGAGTTGGGATCGTTTGGAAGGCTTCAGGCTGCCTGATACTAATAACGAGGAGAGACGCTAGAGACGTTCCTGAATGATAAAAACATTACTTAGAGATGTTTTGTGTGACAACTGATTGTCCGACCAGTGCTAGGCAGGGATAATGGAGTGCAGCACCCTGCCTATTCGCCCATTCACTAAACCCTTGTGTATTCTGCCCCTATGCCCTACCTGGGGTAAAAAAAGTTATTTATTTATTTATTTATTTATTTATTGTAAATTTAAAAATCCTTTTTTTTTAAAAAAAATAAAAAAAAATCCTTTTTACCCTTTGACTCGAATTACAATTTTTTTATATTTAATATTCTGCCCCCTATGCCCTACTTGGGCAAAAAAAACGTAAATGTAATTTATTTATTTATTTAAATTTAAAAAAAACTTTTTACCCTAAAAAAAAAAAAGTAAAAAAACCTTTTTACCCTACGACTCGAATTACATGTTTTTATATTTAATATTCTGCACATAACCCCTTCTGGGGGTAGGGGATGGAGGAGGGGAGAGCCACAGGTGGGCTCCGTGTCACCTCATTAAGGTATATTTACCTATGGATAGTGGCAGGGGTGTAGGTGGGATCTATGCCCCTTAGAGCATTTACTACATTTAACCCACCCCATGCCAGAGGGCACAGGCTGGGGGTAGTAGAGGTGTTTGAGAGAGGTTCATTCTTAATTTTAACCCCATATTGGGAAGATGATGGCGGGTGATGGGGAACAGAGTTAGGAAATAGAACCCAAGCAAGGTTAATTAGTTTATTACCCCGGCCACACTACACGTGGTAGAGGGGGAACCCCTTAGTTAACGGGGTACTTTGCTTATTGTCGGGGAGTGTTGGTGTTTATTCTCAGGTAGCCAAATAAAAAATGCACCGAATTGAATGATGTCTGTATTGCAGCATCTATGTGTGGATTTTAACATCATCCTCTGTGGTTGCCATGGAGATCAGAGACCACATTTATTCTATATATATATATATATATATATATATATATATATATATATATATATATACATCCACATAGCAAAGCGGATCTCCGAATAAGGCAATCTTGACCTAACATTACAGGGGTAGGGAGCAGATGCCCCCGTAGATCCAGGTAAAGTGTTTATATAAATGTGTCTGTTCTGTCATTTATTTGTCGGTCTAATACCAGCCCCCATTGTGAGAATATTTTATTGAAATAATATTCAACAAGGTATGAGGTCAACCCGACCAAAAACAGTCCCCTGGTTTGGTCTGTTTTGACCTCCATTGCATCTCCGGCAGGTGCTCCCAGGTGACTCTTTCCGTAAGGCAGGTGGGGGTCCGGACGCCATCTACTTTCACCGCTTGCTCCATACTTCCCCACCTTTTGCCACGTCCACCCAACATGATTTGGACCCATGAAATGCTCGGGGGTTTGTCATACACTGATATTACAAATCTTTACCTTTTCGGCAAAACGGCAGCAGCACAAAACTATGATGAAAAAATGTTTTTTTCATGTGATTTTTAATATTGCCAGGGGATTTACTGCTTTTTCGAGCTTTCGGTGCTCTGCAACCTCATAGGAACTCTGCATCGAGAGCCCTCAAACTCTAGAGAACGCGACGGAACCACTCGTTACCATGGGTTCAGCTAAAAGATTTGCTTTCCAGTTGCTGCATTCCTTTTAATCAGACTGATCTGCTGATAAAGGCAATTATTATTAGTATTATTATTATTATTATTAACCGCAACTCGCTCGGAACCTCCGGATTGGAAACAAATTCTTAGTTCGGAATCCAACAAAAATCTCGTGTGAAAAAGGATGCAGTGCGATGTGGGAATTTAGACATAAATATGTCATATCTTCACCATTTTATATAATTTGGCACAACCGAAGCACACACCATAGCAACTATGATGATAGAACTATTAAAGCGGTTGCTATGGTGATAACTAAAGACTCTTTTTTACATGTAACCCCCAAAGTTTTTACAGTTAAAGTTATGATTATCAGAGTTTGTAAAATAATAGGAATATATATTTTTGAGGTCAGTGAATGGAGATAGGACCATGTACCACAAATTTCTAGAATGTTAGCGTTTTTGACCATTTCAGACTCTCTGGAACATTGCGTTACTTTATTACCTGCGAGGTTGCTAATAATATTATTGTTACGTCTCCTGCAATTAATAGTAGACTTGTGCATTCAGGCTTTATAGATAAAAGATGAAGAAGAAGATGTGGAAGTGGTCGGCAGAGAAGGTAGGTAAACATTTAGAGAGCATGAGAGAGAGAGACAGAATGAACAAGAATGAGAGTGGGAGAGTGAATGTAGGCACCAGGCAACTAATTAAAAATGTCCCCAAATTTTCGGCCACACCGAATAAGCAGGGACCAATAAGGACCCCGAAAAATTAATCCAAATAGTTTTTGGCCCATTCAGTGACCACCTTTTCTCTTTCAGACTCCACTACTGCAAATTTCCGTTGGATTTCATTGGGATGGACTGTTGACCTCTTTGAAGATCAGCAGTATCAGGTCTACAGAACATCACTTGACATGGCTGGATGTCACCGGAACGGCAGATCTGGTGAGTGTGCCCAGTGTGCCAGATTTCCAGCCCTGGGCTTCACTTGAGTTTATTCCCATCACCTTTCCACGGAGGACGTGTTGCTCCAGTCGATGCTTTGAGTCTACAAATGGAGCCGCCATATCCCTGGCAGAGTAAACGTTGATACTGATCGGTCAGGGACACATTTTCGGTAAGTTAATTTGTCTGAAATTATTATTATTATTATTGTTATCATTATTATCTTTCATTTATTAAGCACTAACATATTCCGTGGTGGTTTACAATTTAAATACAGGGTGATTAACAAATAGTTTGTTTTTTTTTAGAAAATATAAAATAACTTCTTTTGAAAAGAAAAAACCTTGGTTTACTTTAACTGTGGTTATTGAAGCGTGACCTGCGCATGTATGTCAGTACTTGTTAGAAAGTACACGGCAGTCTCTCTCCTTTTCAGGTGACCCGTTCCTGTTTTCCTCTTAGTTGAATAACCAATGTGAACCCGCTCCAACAAACAGCTACACTGACCTACATTCCCACCGCGAGCAGACGAGACAAGATATATCAATGTGCAGCGAATGAACTTAATTCCGAACAGCCTGCTGTGACCTGCCGGGGGTGACTGAACCAGAATGCAGGGGGTTTAGTGACAGTCTCCACGCAACTGTCACAGACGACAGAGTGCAGAGAGGGAGCGCGGGATAGAGATGATTACTCTGTGAGTACCATTCGCAGGTCCATCGATCTATCTGGAATTTAAATGGTTAACACCGGAGAAGCAAATTTTTATTATTTTTATTATTTATAAATATTTTAAGTTATTTACCCTCCAGCAAAGGCAATGCTGGGGGATTTCATGCAACACCCCCACCCCCCACCCCAGTGGAATCCCACTTCCAAGGCTCTAACTGCATTAAGGTCTAAGGCTGCGCATGCATGTCTGGCACTAGAGATCGTTTACAGCCATGCAGTAAATTTATTATCACAGATATCTGATAGCAAGGAAGTGATTTAAAACAGCAGCAAGATGGCGGCTCCGACATGGCAGAAAACAACAAAAAAACGATGTTTATATTAATACTCAAGTGAAAAAGAATCTTTGTAACAAAGTGTATATCAATGTATGTGTACAGTGTTGTGGAATCTGACGGCGCTATATAAAACAATAAATAATAATGTATACATTGTGATTGGAGATAATGTAAAATGTAACAGCTCCCCTTTAAATTATATTTTTAAAAAGCTAACAATAAGGCTTGTAATAGGTATTAAGAATGCCTGTGGTGGCCAAACTTATTTTGCATATGAGTTTTGTTCATAAAAAAGAACAAAAGCAATTGTTGGTTAAAAAAAATAATCAGTGGAGCTAAGAGCAATTGCCCGTCAGGTGGGTCCAGGTTCTTCAAACAGGGCCGGTCTGACTTGGGGTGGTCCACTAAAGGAAGTGAATGTGCAGTGGGGTCACATGATGCAAGAAGGTGTGTGTAGGAATGAGTAACAGATTATGTGTGTGTGAATGAGTAAAATAGAGTGTGTGTAAATGAGTAAAAGAGCATTTGTGTGAATGCTTAAAAGAGATTGTGTGAATGAATGAGTAAAGTAGAGGGTGTGTGTATGTGTGAAAAAGTAAAAAAGAGTGTGTGGATAAGTAAAAGAGTGTGTGTGTGAATGAGTAAAAGAGAGTGTGTGAATGAGTAAAAGAAAGTGAGTGTACTTACACGGGAGAAGCAAGAGGTCACTTAGCTTTACTTGCCACCCAGGCTGAAAGGTGCCTGCATGGCACTGCAAACAACTCCCACAATGCTCAGCCATTTAAGATTTATGAAGATCCCCCGCCCATATCTCTTGAAAAGGTGCGTTTTACAAGACTGGGACGGATTAAGGTCTCTCTCTAACTGTTTGCAAATTGGATCCCATTGAGAGAAAAAAAAAACAAGCTTTTTAACATTGCAATTACTTCCTTCACGTAATGAATTTTTAATTCATCATTGTTTAAAATAACATAAAGAAGTAAAGCAGAACCGATGGCTCAATTAAACCTGCTGAGAATGCGCGTTTAATTTAAAAATGCCATCTGTAATTTAAATGTCAGAATGGGGGGGTTTATTAAAATTCTTCAAGATAACCGCAGCTCATTTCACTTAAAAACAGACAAGAAAAGTCTGCAAATGGACCGTGTAACGCGGGACCGGTGACCGGTTATTAATCTTTTTTTGTATTAAATCTGCAAGAGTAGAAACGTTTAACCGAGATTAATGGGGAATCGTCCCAGGCTGCGCTGGTTTGGGCGGCAATTAAAAGATGTTAAATAATGAATTAGCGAACGTGTCCCTCTATGATATTCTTATTAGCGCCGTAAGAGATGATCAAAGTATTTGCCTTGGCATTGGCCTCCGGTGAGGTTCAAACTGAGGTTAGTAAAAACCTCTTTTATGAAACAAAAAATAACCGTTCTGTTGGGTTTAACCAAAGCGGCAGAGACTTGGGATAGAAACATTTAAATACATAAAGGGATTTAACAAAGTACAGGAGAAGAGTTTATTTCAAAGAGAAAAGTTACAAGAGATCAGAATCTAACACTAGATGATCAGAGGTTGAGATGGCATGTAAGGAAGTTTTACGTTACTGATAGGGTGGTAGATTGGTGGAAGAGCATCCCAGCAGAAGTGGTAGAGGGTAATACAGTGAGGGTATTAAACATGCATGGGATAGGCATACGGCTCCTGAATCTAAGACGAGACCAATGAGCTTCATGATCTTAAGGCAAAAGAAGTTAGGAAAACGAAGATGTTTTGTCTTTTTTGTTCTTTGTTTCATGCTCTGAGTTGTTTTAGATGATTCAGAAAGAGTTAAAAATAAATAAATAAATATTCCAGGGAAAGATAATAGTAAAATAAAGAAATATCAAAGCCAAATACACCTTCTTCCCGCAGTCATAAAATAAAAGTGTATCTCGTCCCAGTGCTCGGGACTAACTGAGCCAGAAACCCCTTATTGTCGTATTTCCGAATCAAACCGCAATAAAACCCGAAAGGAGAAGCAGAGGAAATAACGTTATAGTTCGTAGAGTAAACAAAAATAAAAACACAGCAGCTTCACCCGCGTCGCGTAAAGTGAGTTTTATTGTAACCCTTCGAATAGACACAATAATGCGATACAAAGGTGAAAAACGGGTTCGATATAAAAAAAAAGAAAAGCAACTAGTGTTGGCCAAGTCATTGGCAATTAATGGGTTAAAAAAGATAACTAATTTGAGGAATGTGGAAAAAAACTAATAGGCTTTTAGAGAGGAAAACACTTATTTTCTTTACAATGAGTCTCGATTAAACTCGATTACTGGATACATTGTAGCAGATAACATCATGAATTGGATGGCTACCACAGACATTTCCTTCAGAACTGCTGAAGATTTGCATTCTTTGATGGCTTACAAAATATTAAGAGAGTTTTCATTTACTGAGAAGGTGGTAGATAAGTGGAACAGACTCCCAGCAGAAGTGGATTAAACATGCACGGGATAGACATACGGCTCCTGAATCTAAGACGAGACCAACGACTGATTAAGGTTTGAGTCTTTACAGCAGGAGAAAGGGTGACTATTGGGAAGCAGAAGCCAACACTACAGTGACAGCCGAGGTCAAGTTGAGCTTCAACCATTTTGGTTTAACAGGATAGTTTAAGAGTATTTTTTCCCCCAAAAAAATGGGGATTCCAGTTTTTGGAAAACTATATATTTGACTAACGTCCGTTCATATGCACAAGGCGGATTTTCAGCAGAAATCTGTTTAGTATTCAGCAGAACCGGGCAGTGATGCTTCAGACGTGATGGATAACTCCCAAAAGCCTGTCTGTTAAATTGGATGTTAGTCCAATAAATAAGGCATTACTTTCCCCGCATCGCTGCACAAACAATCCTACTTTAAGACATTTATATACGTTATAGAGAAAGGCTTTTGAAAAGAGTACGTAAACTTGAAGTTGTATACAATGATTATTGCACCGGACCGCCCTGATTTTTTCAAAATCCCTCTAAATCATCCTTGAACCGTCCATCGTGTCTTTATAACCCTAGAAGAAGGAACGTTGGAGTAAGGAATGTTTCCATTTATTTGATGGGCTTCTATTTGAATCATAACAGTTCATGGTCGATGTGACATCATCTTCCCATTGATTCCTGGTATATATTGTCTCAGATCCACCTTATTGATCAATAGACCAGAAAAGTTAACTAACCTTATCTACCAGTCAAACAATGGCCAGAACCCAATCAAGAAGAGGATGAGATCAAAATCTTGAATTCATTAATCCTAATCGGAACATTGATGTGATTTATGGAATCCTTCCACGAGGTCTTGGCCAGTTGGCCACCATGATTGGAACGTCTTCAACATGATAACTCAACCAAAGACACAAGCACTCCACCCTACAGCCTCCACATCCCTCTCCCGGCTACACATGGTGCTGTAGGCCATTGCTATTCACCAATGTTGGTTGCCAGCAACATTTGTTACATTTTATCTATTTGAAGGAACGCAACTTGCTCTTCAAACTTCTCCTCGTCTCTCTCTTTTTCCAAACACTCTTGGCCACCCTTCTTCTGTAAAAATTTTTTTGATATTCCCAAAAAACAATTAAAATTAGAATGCTGAGAATCAGGTATCTCATTTTTTAACAATAAGTTCTCCGACTCATTCAGTTCTGGTCCTATTTGCCCACTTATCTCCTTGAGGTCTTCAGCGGTGAGAGGTTGCCGGTTTCTGAGGTCCATCAAGTTTAGAGAAATCAGTCTTTCCGTAAATCAAATCGTCAATTTGTCACAATGTTTAATTAACAAAAATGTTGCTTTTTTTTCTTCTTCCGGTTGTTCCTTATCACCTAAACCCAGACACTACCACGGAGACCAACGACCGTCGCACCTCTCCATCTCTTTGTTTTCGGTTAAACTGACAGTAATTATGTCCGTTGGCTTCTTTCCGCGGAGTTTGTTTCACTAACGGGTTTCAAAGTTATTCTTTTGCTCTTGTTTGGCTACTGTTCCTATTTTCCGAGTCTGTTGAATGAGCCTTTATTGCGGCTAAATCACAAACACACAATAAATATAATACTGTCCCCTGCGGTTAAATTCACTGTTTGAGAAACTAGAACCCTTTTCATTCGGGGAAATGGTTTGTAACAATTAAGGTTGGGATAATTAATATAACAGATGTCTGAGAAAATGTCGGAATAACAGAATTATCCCGACCGCGTGCTTGCCAGAATCTCCAGGAATTGGCAGGCGGTTGTCTCTAGACGGTTCCTGGCTCATTCGAGGATAATGAAGCCAAGACTGAAATAAAACCTAGATTTATCTGGATATTCGCAGACTAAGCTACTATAGATCAGAGACCTGGAGACATTTGTGGTCCCAACATGGAAACACAGAACCTGCCGGCAGATCGGCCCCCATCCGGCCCCCGTCTAGTCGCCCGTTTCTCCTGCTGTAAAGACTCAAACCTTAATCAGTCGTTGGTCTCGTCTTAGATTGAGATAACATTGTATTTTAGGAAGATATAGGAAGATTTGGGGAAGAACAGCTGATTTGTTAAATGAATACTTGATAATTATGGAACATTGTCGTCGGAGCTTGTGTTTGCAACAATTGCTTACTTTGCTTCCGTCAGAATCGACTTAGTTTCTGCAAAGAGTCCTATACCGCGATCAGGAAAAAAAAGACGTGAAAAATAGATTTTTATTTATTTTTTGCCAGTAAAAATCTTAAAAGAACTTAAATAAGATCCAGTCTTTCCTTTCTAACATCTCAAGAGAGAGAGAGAAAGAAAATTGGTGAATTCCTCTGCATAGTTGGAGGGCTGGCACCCGATGGGGCAATAATGAATTCAATGTGAAATGTCACTATAGGAAATGAACAGTATTACTTTGTCTAAACAGGGAAGTTTTTAATCAACGGCAATCGCCACTCTAAACGCAAGCATGCGCTGGTAAGAAGCGTCCGCACTAACGTAACTGGGTGTGAGTGTAAGGCTTCTTACCCAAGATTGACTAAACACCAGATGTCATTTGTGGACGTGCCAGGGAGAGAGAGAGAGAGAGAAGAGAAAAAACGAGAAAGAGATGCTTTCAAAGCAATTAAAAGACTTTACTCTCAGTAAATAGAACCCATGCCAGACCCACATGTTAATTCCTTCGCACTCCGTGGCTGATCTGAGAATTGAGGATTCTGAGCGCTCATACAGTCTCAGACGATAAGAATATTCAAATAACCTCCCACGCCGCTCCTGAGTCCACACCAATTTTCGGTATCAAGAAATAATAGCAATTGGAGAATAACAAACCTTAGAAAAATATTGACAATAAGAAATGACTGTTTGCCTATCAAAAGCCAGGAACCACACACATGTTTTCTGTGGTTTAAGAATATTTGGGTAGTAAGGCACCTGTGGTAAGTCCCTAACGCCTGAGACGTGAGGGTGTCTTGACTCATGGGGGCTAAAGCAGGTAGAACAGTGGGGATTCTGCCCCATTTGGGCAGGAGGCATTTATCAGGACTGGGTAAATGTCTGGAAAGTTAATCATTCATTCGCTCTCTGTTTCCCCAAGCAGCTTTTTCTGGAGTTTTTTAAATGTTAAAATCTCACTTTATTCTTATGTTGGAAATGAAAGATATATAATACAGAGGGGGTACAGAAAATGTAAAAAAAAAGTATAATGCATATAAGAGGTGTTTGGACAACAGGACAGAAGGTGGATCGATAGGCATAACCCATCCAACATCTCTACCTACCTGCAACAGCCACCACCTCAATGGTAGGACCTTTGGTCCGAGAGAGGAGGTCTTCTGTGGTAAAGGGGCCAGGACTTATCCAAATCCCTCTGAAAAACTAAGTACTAAGGGAAAAAACTAACGTGAAGTCAAGAAAGAGGACAAAAGGTTGGGGCTAGAAGAACTTAAGCAAAGGGCTTATCAAGGCAACACTACGAGAACCTCATCGAAAAAGGTCACCAATAGGGTCTTATTAGACGTCAAGGAGAAGGTGACCAGCGGTGTCTATTGTATGGATGCTAAGGGTATGCTTGATGGGTCCACGACGTTGTTAGGCCATGATGTGCACAGAGGAACCCATGAGGGCATTAGAAAAGCCACCAGACTGGAGCAAGAATGTGACAAGTTGGAGAGGGGTCAGAAGATCTGACAGAACCTCTAGAAACCTTACTAAAGGAAGGCACGCTCTAAATAAACGGCAAGCCTAAGTAATCAACAGGGTAGTTGGGGGCACAGCTTTAGCTTCGGATACCTCGTTCAATGGAGGAAGATATTTGACATTTCAAGATTGAGCTATTACTTTGACTCTCCTGCATCTTGGTTGGGAAATTCATGGAGAGTCGTTGATAAAGCGATGGTTGCAGTCAAGCTTTTTGGGGGTACATTGGAGCGGCATAAACCATTGTACTCCATCGCATTAAAAACCTGTCTCTACCTGCCGTTTAAATTCCAGACACGTCCTAAACCGCGTTAATCTAAGGAACATTTTTTTTTAAATGTTTTTGCCGAGACTTTAATTAGAATCATAAACAGTTCTCGGTAGTTGTTGGAGCCGTAAATATGATAGTCTGGTGACGGAGAAGAGACGTGATTGCAGAAACACGAGTACGAACAGTAACCTGGAGAGATACAATTTCAGCAATTAACTATTGATCCAACGGAAGCGTCGGCGAGCTCGCGTACATCTCTGCGACTAATTCAGCCCGTAACAATCTACCCTCCTTCGTAAATCCGGAATAAATGTCCTTGAGTGGACGTGTTAGCAAACAGATTCTGTACGATATAGACAGGTAGGGTAATAATTGCCGAGAGACGCTGATACTTTATAGCTAATAGATATCTAAAGACAATTCCAGGAGCTGAAAAATATAATAGGTTATCACAGCCAAGAATACGAATAACCTGATCTACACTTAATTCATGCTGGGGTGAGAGCTTCTGATCTACACGTAAAGCATGATAGGGCGATAGCCTCTGAGCGAAACGTAACTCATGATGGGGTGATAGCCTCTGATCTAAAAGTAACCAATGCTGGGGTGATAGCCTCTGATCTAAATGTAATCCATGATGGGGTGATAGCCTCTGATCTAAATGTAATCCATGATGGGGTGATAGCCTCTGATCTAAAAGTAATCAATTGGGGGTGATAGCCTCTGATCAAAACGTAATTCATGATAGGGTGATAGCCTCTGAGCGAAACGTAACTCATGATGGGGTGATAGCCTCTGATCTACAAGTAACCAATGCTGGGGTGATAGTCTCTGTTCTAAATGTAATCCATGATGGGGTGATAGCCTCTGATCAAAACGTAACTCATGATGGGGTGATAGCCTCTGATCTACATGTAATGCATGATGGGGTGATAGCCTCTGATCTACATGTAATGCATGATGGGGTGATAGCCTCTGATCTACATGTAATGCATGATGGAGTGATAGCCTCTGATCTACATGTAATGCATCTAAAAGTAACCCATGATAGGGTGGTAGCCACTGATCTAAACATGTCTCATGTTGGCGTGACAGTCTCTGATCTAAACCTAATCCATGCTGGGGTGATAGCCTCGGGTCGTAATGTAATCCAGCCTTTATAAGCCTTTATATTATTAGCAGTTTGTACAATATACACATGCAAAGTAATATCTTAAATCCGTTATAATTTAATATCCCTCTCACCATTCTCTCGTCCCATTGTTAGAAGAATTGCTTTCAAGTCATTTCTGTTAAACGGAATCCTTAAGCATGGCGAGAGCATTGAGGCCGGAAGAGAGAATTCCTCTGATGATAGAGAGAGCGTCTCCTGCCGTCCTCATGTAAAGCACGGACGGCGGGGAGCTTGATTGAAAAAGCTTGGCAGCAAAATGATGATACTAAGATACGTGCAGATTGTAGCAATATTTTATCTAAATCTATGTGTTTTTGCCCAAATCCAAAGCTTCACGCCTTCCATAAATTAGGAACTTTTTCCTTACCAGAATTTGATTTTAACCAAATCTCGTTTGATTAAGAATTTCATAAAATGTAAAGAGGTTGCTGATTCCTCACAAAAAAATATTAAAAAAGACATTTTATTTAAATTACTGTGCTGTGTATGAATAGAAAAATGGTAGATAAGTGGAACAGCCTCCCAGCAGAAGTGGTAGAGGGAAAACATGCATGGGATAGACATACGGCTCCAGAATCTAAGACGAGGAGGAAACACGTCTTAATCTTAATGTCTCTGGACAGACCAACTATAATAACTACCCCTGGAATCTCTAAAATTAGGGATTATGTCCAAAAATTACTATTCCGGAGCAAAAATTGAAAAGTTATTACGGTATTATTTTTTTTAATCACCATAGTAACTAAAGGAATGATGCTGATGATGACCATGGCGTTGGTTGCCATGACGATAAGAAAGAAACAGGTTTTGGACGTAATCCCCATCGCACAAGCCCTTTTTTTTTGGCTTCGCTGCTCGTTTTCTCCTTTTTCTATCAGTTTTGAGCGTTTGCTGCTGAGCTAATGCATATTATTTATTTATTGAGTTTAGATTAAAGATTGCATTTTTGGGGTATAATAGAGACATCCATAAATTAGCCTCCGACCGGCCGAGCCATAAATTCCATCCGAATACAAAATGCAAAATATCACGTTTTAGATGAGATGTAACTTTTGGAGCAAAATTAATGGCACCCGGGGAGGAATAATTTGGCTTTTTTTTTTTTAGGTTTTCCGATATATTTTCAGGTGAGCGGAAAAATGAGATTACAATTATTATTTTTTATTATTATTTTTTTTTTCCAAGGGAAGGCAAAATAACCTGCATTATATCAGCGGTATTATAAATGCATAGGAAATTTACAAGGGGCACCAGAGAGCGCATGAATAACAGAAAATTATTTAAAATATAAATATGTAATTTGCACACGAAAAAAAAATGTAATTTGCGAGGTGGATATTTATTACGTGTGAATTATGCTGAGCGCTCGGGATTATCTCGCCAGAAACGCCGCTTCCGATGCACAAGCCTGACGCGGAAATTACTAGAACGGGCAGCCATGGCGGCATTCTGGGGAAATAAGAAATAGAATTGGGTTTTACAAATTATGTGCGTTCCGTTCTTATAAATATTCATTTTCGTTATGATCTCAGTGACGAGGTTGGAATTACCATATAAGGGCATTAGCATTTTTTTAAAAAAAATCTTGACATATTATGCAGCCTTCAAGTAATAAATTACAAATATTATAATCTGGACAAAAATTTACATAATAAATAACATTTTGGGCAATTGCCCAGTTTACCAGATGGTTTAGATGGGGCTCACCCTGTCCCTTCTCCCTTCATTTTTACCCCATTTTCCTCCCTGACATTTATTATTATTATTAATATTATTATCATTATTATCATTATTATTATTACTATTATTATTATTTTTATTACTATTTATGTAGCACCAACAATCCCGCAGCGCTTCTTACAGTCCCTACATTCAAAGGCTCTAACAGAATAGAACCGACGGACTTAGACGAGCCGATGCATTGGGTAAAGACGACCTGGCTCACAAGAGCTTACAATCTAGAGCGATAATACATACTAGCCGCTTATACAGCAGTATGGATAATCCTCTGGATATTCCGTGGAGGGGACGCTGCACGGATATCATTTTTTTTATAATAGTAAATGTTAAAGATTTCTGCTACCTGCTATTAGTGTCATTTATCGTATTACTTACTGGAATTTCTAAATAAATGGCTTCTCATAAAAATACGTTTTTATTGTCCCTGAATTGAATACCCATCTGCAGAAAGGTTCTTGTTAAATGTCTCTCATTGTGGTGATATTTAATAGCCATTTATAAAGCCCTTAATATTTCCCATTTACCGAATTCCCATGGTTTGTAAAATTCACCCCCCCCCATTGCTATTAACACGCTATTGGAACATGGCTTCCATTCTCTATAAATTTCAGCTTTTCACTTCACTTTTTGGTGGTAATTTACTTTTTAATGTGACAGATTTTTGCTTTAAGCGAGGAAGACTACCGTATATTAATAAAATGTGGCATGAAAAAGTCCCTCAGCTCCACTTCTTCTATGGGGTCTTCTTCTGTCTTCTTTCTTCGCCCGCTTCTCCCCGATATAAGCTCCGTTGACCAGGCCTCCAGGAGTACTTTTGCACCATGAGGACAGCCTCTCCCCGTTCCTACATTCGGGGGATGCCTCCCATGCTTGTTTCATTATTTAACCCCCCAGCAAGGAATGGGGAGGGGCAGGTAGACTAATATACCCATGTAGGACAACCATCGACCCTTGGGTAATGGTGGATCCCGGGGACCCCTGTTTCAATTTATAAATTTTGTTTATTATTCATTTTATTTTAAATGGGAGTGGGTTTAATTTTGTGAGTTTTCGGTGAGGGTTTTCACGGAGAATCACAATGCCCTCGCCTGAAACTTGCAAAATGCATCGTCGCAGGCACTGGCACGACCTCGCAAAGAAAAGCGTGAGTGAGTCGAGCCTGGTCAGTAGAATTAACCCTTATGTCAGGGGCGTCCAACCTGCGGCCCTCCAGCTGCTGCAGGACTACATCTCACATCCTCCTCAGCCAGCCCCTTAGCTGAAAGAGCATTATGGGAGATGTAGTCCTGCAGCAGCTGGAGGGCCGCAGGTTGGATGCCCCTGCCTGATGTTAACTGACTACTTAGTAAATAGACCCAAAAAGTATTTTAACCTTCGCCAGCTTTAGACTCGTGATTAAAAATATGGGAAAGTATTAGGGGTTAAAAACAGGATGCACTCGTTCACTCCGATAACCCCTCGAGAACCAGCACACCACGTGCATTCTATCACGCGCCTGAGCCTGATGTCTCACATCGTGATCTGGGTTTGAAACTAAGTGTTTTATTATAGATTTCATGAAAGGCAGAGATAAATGGGATACGATGTCAAATGCTATTTTTCTGAATCCCGCAGTCCGTGGGAATTCTGGTACCACAGCCCCCCCTGCTGTTTCCGGATAAGAAGCTGGCGGATCAGAATAATCATTTGGTAACATTCTGTATAAATGTATATTAATGCGTAACGCTGTGATATGAATAAAGCGGGGTATAATATCGAAGCACGATGTTCCACTTACTCTGCCGGATTTAACACTTTTATAACCACATGCTGCAAAGCAAGCACCGATCGCCATAGAAACTGAAAAAGTTCCTTGGAAGTTTGTTTTTCACGGGATTAACCCTTCAGAAAAATAATAAAAATAAAATGGCGGCTTTGCTGAGGTTAATTTGCTTAAAGTTTTATTTTAGTTAGCCCCGGCAGCGAGCCATCTTTGCAGCTGCCCTGTAGGTCTGACCCAGCTGCCCCCTGAACAGCTGCCGTCCCGGTTGCTGAGTGTCGGGATGTGACATCATATCCGGGTGCCCAGTCTAGTAAGGACGCGCGGAGCCAAGGAAGAGCATGCGATGGAGGCTGTGGCAATAGGACGATCTGCCCCGGATCTGCTGCCCTGGACCACAAAGCAATACTGAACAGAAGCCCGTAATTATCCACGGGTTCCTTTTTTTTATTATTTTTGTGGCTATTTCATTGTAAAATGCCTTGTTGCCGCTCTTTCGAAGCCCGGGTAGCTCTCACACCTGCTGCCTCTAATTAGCGCCGGTTGCCAACCAGCATCTTCATTCTCTTGATGTCGGAGTTGAACTCGCGGCTACAACGAGTATTATTCTATTCACCGTTTGATCGTAATGAGCGACCCGGAGACCGGTGTGAGTGGAGACCGCTTCGGAGAAGGTCATCCGCCCCCTGCCAGTCCTTTGTCCCTGCAGATAATCAGCTCCTGAACACGGAAGGCATTTGACTTTATAAAATCATTACACGGGCGTTCTAACGATTGGCGCGGAAGCTCGGTTACCATTATCAATATTTTTGAACCAGAAATTGATTCTGCCTGATTGGCCAATCAGCTGTCGCTTGAGCAAAAATACTGCATTCAGGCTCGAGTTGATGTTACTTTAGTCCTAATACTTTAGGTATTTTCTATAGATGCTGTCGGCCGGCGCCAAATCTTCCACATTTACATTATTATTATCTAGTGATCTTTTATAGCGCCATCATATTCCGCAGCGCTGTACAATGTAGAGCATTGCATAACAATTTGGGAACAAGTAGTAAGGAGGGCCCTGCTCAAAGAGCTTACAATCTAGTGTCTATTTCCATAGGGCAGGTGGAAGGGAACGGTTCAGGATCTAGTAATGTATTTATTAAGTCATTTATATTATTATTATGTTATTTGGTAATTTTGTCATCAGTACTGAACAAAAAAATTGCTACAATCTTCAATCAGTGTTCAGCCGTAGAATTGTATGTTTCCTGGAATTCTTTATACGGTCTCCGAAATAATTTACAGAAAAATCTAAAATGAAGATAAAGACTGTAGCCTCGTTTGTGTTTTTGAACTTTATTCATATTATTCAGGATGATAAAAGAAATGATACAAAGATCAGGGGGGGTAACGGAAACCACAAGGTCCCAATGTGACAATTGTCCTGGGACCCCCCAACTTTGCCAAGCAACATGCCACTGTTGCCCCCAAACAGCATATCAGTGCCATCCTAACCCACCAAACACCCTACCTGTGTCATCTTTGCCGCAGCTTGTAAGTGTCTCTAAACAGTTTATTTGTGCCATCTTTGCCCCAAACAGCTGTCCTATGCCTTCATTGCCCCCAAAAAGGTTATACATATACCACACACAAGCTTCTTATATATACACATTAACGCACACACAAAAACACAACACACACGTTCAACACACAAACTTACAGATATAGCCATTCATGCTCACATACACTTATACATACCCATTCATGCTCGCATACACTTATACATAGCCATTCATGCTCACATGCACTTATACATAGCCATTCATGCTCACATACACTTATACATAGCCATTCATGCTCACATGCACTTATACATAGCCATTCATGCTCGCATACACTTATACATACCCATTCATGCTCGCATACACTTATACATACCCATTCATGCTCGCATACACTTATACATAGCCATTCATGCTCACATACACTTATACATAGCCATTCATGCTCACATACACTTATACATAGCCATTCATGCTCACATGCACTTATACATAGCCATTCATGCTCGCATACACTTATACATAGCCATTCATGCTCAATGGGCCAGTCCACCCAAGACTGGCCGGGTTGAGGTTGGAAGGATCATGTTAAAGATATTTACTGATGTACGTATAAAAAAATTTAAGCTTTATATAAAAGAAATAATTTGTTACAAGCAAATACTAGAAATGGAAGCTGGACCGGTAGCCACAAATCATGAAAAATACATCCCACTAAACAGCCTGCAGTCTAATGTCTCCGACTAAAACGAAGAGCTGTTTGTCTCGATTTAGTAAATAAAATAGGAGAATAGGACACCGCGAGGACAAACTCAATGGCTGTCTAAACAGAGTATTATATTTTCCGAGGCGCACGCAATCACTAAAGATATTCCGTCTGAAGACCCGACGTCAGCTCGCTTTGGCCGTAAATTACGACTCAGCCGCTAGGACCCTAAAGCGCTACCGACAATAAACTCATAGCGGAGTGTCAGTTATTGATACATTGTAATTATCGAGTCACGTTAGACGAATCCATCAAAGGACACATCCGGAATGGTTACAGATAGCGGCGAAACGTAACCATGGCGCTGGCGGTAGATTCCGACACATCGCGTTAGATCATTTACATGTGTAATCACCCGTTAGGGCGCGTTATTATCCGCCGGAGCGCTGTCACGCTTTGTTTGGCGAGGTCTGCTCCTTTCAGATAAGTAGGAAAGGAAATTGTTAATCTTTTCACGCTGAGATATATCCCAGCTTACATTTTATATCACAAAAGAGCTGGATGGGAGCAAAGACGGGAAAACGTCGGGCGAATTAAAATGATTTCGATTTTACATATTTTATCACCCCGGGAAAATAGATATTTTCGCAATAAATTCGCGGTTGGAGATGACTGTCGGTTTGTAGGGAATTAAGACAAAAAAAAAACCAGGTATATTGAACACATAACATACGGTCTGGATGCTAAAGCCTTTTGGAGGGAACATTAATCAGCCGGTAATAAAAATATTCCAAGGGTTGTGGAGGTTTTAAGGAGCCAGAAGCGGTAGGAGGTGCGGAAGGATCATTCTCAGGATCATATATTTTTAAAAGCGATTATGTTAATGCCGAGCGCGGCTCTTATCAGAGTATCAGCTGCCGTAACATTTCTCGGGTTATTTATAAATATATCAAGGCTTTTCTGGGATTAAAGAGTTGGCGGGGAGTCAGTAAAAGGTGTTGCGAGGCAAGGTGGCGGAAAAAAGGCAGAATATATTCGGCTGATCCTCCCGTGAGCTCAAAGCAGGGGATATGACATCATACACGCATCATGCAGTACCTGTTACCTGATGGCGCTATATAAAACAATAAATAATAATAATGCATAATTCACTGTGTGTGCAGCATGGAGACATCATCAGATTATGATAACACCTGCCGGCAGATCGGCCCCCATTCGGCCCCCGCCTAGTCTGCTTGTTTTCCCCTGCTCTAAAGACTCAAACCTTAATCAGTCGTTGGTCTCGTCTTAGATTCAGGAGCCGTATTACCCTCTACCACCTCTGCTGGGAGGCTGTTCTAGCTACCTACAACTCTTCAAACGTAAATGATATATTTCTATGTAAAGGCTGACTGAGAGTCATGGGAGTACAGCCCTTTCTAGCGTGTCTCTGGGTTTATCACTCTTTTTATTACCTATTTGCATGCAGGAACTGATAGGCGATGTTTAACACTCTCCCAGATGTAGATGGTAAAGCGAATGGCTCCCCGAAGCAGTTGGCTGCAGTACAACTAAAAGCCAATTTCATTTCCTTGGCTCTGACAAACGATACGATGTATATACGCGCACAACGCTGGTTTTTAAAATGTATGACTTATTCAATGAAAGCTAAAGAAAAAAAATCTCTGCTCCTGGAAGGATGGAAATCGCGCCGTGGATACAAATACCACGAGCGGAATAAAAGATTTTTCCTGCTATCAGTGACAATAAGCATGAAAGTCGGGATTTATTTAGCGATTTGAGTTAGAATAGAAATTCAGGTTTGGACGGAAAGTACGGAGGGTTTCTATGCCACAACTTATTGTATAAAAGCCGCTTATTAGGGTCCCTTCCATTCATACAATTATTTCAGATGATTAATAATTCCGAGGAATTAAATGTATTTTTTATATTTATTTTAATATATACATTAATATTAGGTATTATTTCAGAAACAGGGATATTTTATGTCAGCACCTCATTTTTCTCTATTTTTTATTTTCTGAAATGCTTTTTTTCCCAGCCATTTCTCAAAACAAAGCCCACCGCCCCAAGTGTTCCCAAATTTGGCAGAGGAGTCAGGGCAAAAGTAGATATAAAGGCAGAGAATATACATTTGCCCCTTTCTCCATAGCCCAGCTGTTTGCCACACAGGGCATGAGTTCAGCCAAATAAATTCCCATGCATGTGATATCATTACAACCAGTTAGCTACAGTGATGTTCCGCGGGGGCGGGATCTAACAAGACTCATCACAAGCAAGTGCGGAAAGCACTCTCATTGATTCTCATTGAGCTTTTTCTTCCCACTTATTGGCTGTTTCAAGCAGCCAACCAATGCAAAATGCAAGACCATAAAGCTGCAGCTTCTCTCTAAGATATGCATAGATTTTGCATAGATTTGCATATGAAATGATTGCTTTTGGCAGTACTTTTATACTTTTATGCATTCATTGATCGGGGGCTGCCTGGGACACTGAAGTGTGCCTTTTATTTCTTCTAGCATGCTGCCTGAGCATTCTGGGAGCTTCAATACCACTTTGCTTTAGAGCAGAACGCATTGCATACTCCTTCTGTGCAGAAAGGGTTAATGGCAAAGATTCCTGGAGATTAATCGCACCCTTTATCATATCTAGAACGAAAATATGGCCATTCCACGCACGTCCCTTTAACCCGGCGCCAAAGCTGCGATGGCTCCTGCTTTTTACTGTTGATTGGGAATTTATGTTGCTTTTACAAATCTGAATATAATAATAATATCCATTCAAACGCGCACAACACTAAAGCGAGAACGCGTCTGATTTATCGCTCGCCTGCCCCGCCGGTAATCATACTGAATTATGATGCTTGTAAAAACAGGCCGCCTAATTCAGCACTAGACGGTATATTTAAAGATGAACCTGTCTGTGTTGGCCCCAAAACTTCTTGACAGATTCCTCCGCATGCATGATGCCCATAGCGGCACCGAGCCAATATCCAGAAGAAATTCATTCTCTAATTAATCTTTATTGAATATCGATGTCCCTGTAGCCGCTCTTAACGAGAAGAGAACCCGCGATAGGAGCGGGAGGAGATTAATGAAAATCTAGTGTTTATAGAACACGTCGTATGGTTAGATGCTGCCGTCGGGTTATGGAAAAAAAAAATGCCCGTCGGGGTCGTGCGCTTCCAGAACAGAAGTCGGCAGCCTCTGTATATAACATGCGGACACTCGCTGCTCATTAACGTAAAAGAATGAATAAATGAGCTATTGTTCTGAGCTGAAGGTTACGGCGTCTCCTCAAAGTTAGCAATTATCTTCTGCTAACCGGGAGTCTCCAGAGGCGGCCGCGGCTTCTTGTTGCCATGAGAGTTACTGTGTAAGGTGAGGGCCTGCGAGGTTGGCTGACGGTGAAAGTTTTTGTCTTTCTGCCTGACTTTAGGTCAGAGCTCATTGAAGGAAACATTATTTGTGAGCCTAGTAGAAACCTAAATGGCCCTCTGTCCGTCCTCGTCCCCATCACAAGCTGACAACGGGGCCCACAGGTCACCAAAGCCGGCAAGTGCTCAGATATATGTAGCAGGCCAGGGAGCCCCACTGGGTGGTGGGACACGAAGGCCATTGAGGGGGACTGCGACGGATCAGCGGACACTTTTGCAGGCAATGAGTCAGCTTGGAATACTCTTAAATTTCCCATGGTGAATGTAAGGTGAGTGGTCACTCTGGCTCCGCCCCTTCTGGCTCCAGTCCCACCTATAGTCCCACCACCCAAGTGTCCCGCGGGAGAAGTGGAGCAGGACAAGTAGAAGCGGGGCTACAGAGAAGCGGAGACACGGCAGCGGTGGTTGGAGAAGGTAGGGAAAGAGAGTGAGAATGAGCAAGAAAAAAAGACAACCAATTCCATATTCTGAGCTTT